>NC_046291.1:13777500-14077500 GCF_004115265.2 Rhinolophus ferrumequinum | reverse complement strand
GGACTTAGGGCCAAGGTTTGCCAGAGTCCTGGTCAAATGCCACAGGCTCTGTGTCATTTACATAGGTTCTCTATCAGGTCAAAGTTCTTCCCACTTTTCCACTTTGGGGGACAGTTTGGAGGCTTCTATGATTGTCTAGACTTTTAATATATATGGGAAGAGTCAACGTGGTTAGAGAGTAACAATATCATTTTTATACAGACTTTAGACAATGACTGATCGAGTTCCAGAATATAGAGAAAGGTTCAAGAGAGGGAGAAAATAAATCACAGGAGGTTAAGTTGATTGTTAAGCCATCAGCCTAAACAAGGCATTCACCGTGGACCAGGCCTGGGCTCCAGATTCCAAGGTCAGGAAATAACTCTCACGACACCGTAACTTCCTAATGGCGGAATTGTAATTCATAGGCTGACTCCACAATTATCTCAAATTTCCTTTTTATTTTCTGCCTTCCCTGAGTTTTCCTTGCAGCTAGAGGCAGCCATGTGACACAGTGCTAGGCATTGAAACACAACCAGAAGTCTCAAAGGCAAAGCGATAAGATGTGGAAGATTATTCTTCCTTAATAAAAGAAAGCAACATAACTTGAATAGGCTTTTCGCCCCCACCTCGAATGTAAATTCTGTGCCTAGAGATGCAGTAACCATCTAGAGACCACAAGAGAAAAGAGAAGACAACGGCAGACACCGGCTCTGGTATCATCAAGCCATGAAACCAACACAAGCAGCTGCCTCTTTTCAGGTAGGAAATAATGAAAAGATTTCCTTCCATTAAAAGGAAAACAAAAATGTGTGACTATGTGGTGATAGATGTTAGCTAAACTTGTCGTAATTGTTTTGCAATATACCCATATATCAAATCATTATGATGTGTACCTAAGCTAAAACAACATTGTATTTCAGTTATATCTCAACAAAAAATAAAAATATATAGTTGCACATAAATATGTAGTTTAAAAAAATCCCTCTCTATTTGAACCATTCTATGACGGGTTTTCTGTTACTTGAATCAAATACATTCCTAACACAGATACAGAGCCCTACCTAGTTCGTAGCTAACACCCAGCAAGGTGGAGTGAGAACTGAGGAAATCAGGTTTCAATAACCACCTCAACAGCAATCGCTCTACAAACTGCTGCACCGATCCCAATCTGCTTCCTGGACAGGAGAACCCACCTCCTAAAGGTCACTCCCAACAAGATGCCGCGCAGCACCTCAAACTCTTCTTGTACCAGACTGAACCCCTTTTTGTCCCTAAACCTGACCCTCTAAGTGCCTAATTTCAGTTAATGGCACCAGAGTCCCCAACCTGTTGGTCGGGAGGCAGGCACCATCCTTAGCTGTACTCTGTTGGGCTTCAACAGAGTTTCAAAGTCTTCATCAGAGATCCATAACTGATTCCAGAGTCTTATCTTTTTTTAAATCTGGATACTAGCCACATAATGAACAGAGGAAAAAATACACAGTGACGTGGGGTTCTCTCACGTCACTGCTCTTCTTCCTGCTACCATTTCTTTAGACCCCAAAACAAAAAAGAAGAGGAACAGAGAAGGGTCCAAACCCTGCCATCTGGCTCATGTTGGTGTCACCCCCACCTCCCTGGTTCTGGTGAGGGAAGGAGAGGGGAGGGAAGGGTCAGGCATCCAACTCATCAGAAGACAAGAGATAGTGGGAAAACTCTTGTGAAGAAGCTTTATGAGGACCAAAATGTTAAATATACGTTGTTGTAGGTTTTTGTTTGTTTTCAATTACGTGCTTCAGTCTACCCACAAGGGGCAGTAACGTGGGTCCCTCCCTTCATGTCTTCAGCAATAGTTAGGACTTTTTACTTGAAAGTGGTCGAGACCCAACTCCAACCAGCTAAAGCCAATAAGGGCGATGCTTTGGTTCCGCTAAACCACCCAAGATAAATGTGAGAGCAGAGCTGGCCCTACGGCTGATTGGAACCTGCGATCCAAAGTCAGCTTTATTCTCTAAGGCAGTGAGGCTGCTTCACACCGTGGCCACCGGCTTCTCAGCTCAAACCGGGGGAGGAAAAGGAGTCCTGCTCCTGTCTCAGGTCAAACAAATCCCAGGAAGAAGTCAAGAGTTTTCTGGGGTCCTGGAGGCCAGCTTTCGTGCATATAAAACACTATTTGCAGCTACTTGGTTTCTAAGATAAATATTCAATATACCGAAGTAATGATTTTTTTTTCTCCTTTAAGCTTTTAAGTTCAAACTACAAATCTTATTTTTCTATCTATAAATCTAATAAAATTTTAAGGGGTACTTTACAATTTTGGCAATTAAGTTCCCTTAAACAGTCTAAACCACATTTATAAATGTAATATATACTCTTTATATATTTTCTTTTTAAGTACTCCAAATGCTTGACTAACAAGCAAAGCTTTCCCGAGTACCTAAGCAGTTCTTATAAATCTAATAAATTAAACTTTTAAATACCATGACCTTAAAGTTCTCTTAAATCTTTCAATACTGTTTACAAACTTAGCCAACCTCTCTTGGAACTTTTAACTTTAAAGCTTTAGTCTGAAGTCAACCACTTAATTAGTCGTTTAAACTAGAATCACATGGCTAATTATAAGGTCAACTCTGCCAGAATCTCTTAAACATTAAAAACACATTACAAACATTACAAACAATTTCATTTAGCAGACATACAAGGATTGTCTTAAATTCAACACAAAAATGTTAGAAGTGCGGGTATGTTTACTTCATCCTCTCTATAGTTAATTTTAAAAACTTTCAAGGTTGGAAAACACTTACGTGATAAGGGAACAGTTTTGTAATTTTCAGCGAGTTCGAGCAACCTTCTCACAGGATGGCTTTTTTCATTAACCAGACATTTAGGCCCAGACGTGAGCTCAGGAGCGAGAGAACTTGGACTTGATGAGCTCTTTCTAAAACAGTCAGCCTTCAGTGGTTGCTGAGCCTGTGCCCCACAAATGGGACCCGTTTGGCTAACCTGAGTCTCCTGAGAAGAGCTAAGAGTTTACCGAATTCATTTGTAACTTCCTGCACTGGTTTTCACCAGATTTGAGTCCAGGGATCCTGTAATCCCCCACCTACATTGCTTCATCATTTGACTGGATTCAGCTGATCTATTTAGGATTTATTCTTAGTCTGCCTGCCCACGGGCTACAGCTTCCACGGCCATGTTATAAGAGGAAGTACATAGGAGAGCTCTGGTTGGTCTGGTCACATAACCACTCACTGGTCCAGGTGAGCTAAATATCTAGTTATGTACCTTTTATTCCTTGGTTGAGTGAGAGGGCAGGGGAAGAAGACAGAGAAATAGAGTTACTGCTTAGAGAACCACAAGCAGCTACCAGCAATGGCTCCCCCTTCACCCACCGCACCCACCCTTTCTTGACTCTGTCTTCCATTCTGCAGCCAGTGGACTTCTCAGATGTACACCTGACCATGCGTGCTCCTCTTGAAAATCCTTCTATGGACCTTCATCATCTTCACTTGTATATCATGACCAAGATCCATTAGTAGCACGTAAGGCCTCTGTGGATACAGCTACTGGGCCCCTGTTCAGCCTCATCTCCCAACACTCTTCCCTCCATTTCTTATCTTTTGATCATTCTGACAGATGTCATTTATTGTATCAGCCATCATTTACTGATACAAAATGCTATAAATATGCTATGATCTTTTACACCTTTTTTCTTTTTATAAGCCTACCTACAAAAAAAATGCCTTTTCCTGCCTCGTTTGCTTACTAAACTCCTGTTCCTACTTTAGGAATTTATTCCAGGACTCTCCCTCAACACCTCTCTCCCTTTCAGTTGTGCCCTTTTCTGAGGCCCCAGCGCCTCTCTGTGCTGTAGTTAACACTCAGCAGTGTTGGGCAATTCTTGGTCAGCATATTCCCTGGCTAATTAGACCATCAGTTCCTTGAAGGGAGGATTATGTCTCATGGTCCTTTACACCTCAGCACCTTCCACGATACCTACCATATAAGTGACCCCAATAGAAACCTCCATTTTGAGGCCTCTGGAACTTATCCAACTGTGAAATGTAGAAATGACTAATACATATCACAGCGCACAATGAAAAGTCATGAGTGTGTGTGTGTGTGTGTGTGTGTGTGTGTGTGTGTGTGTCAGAGAGAGAGAGAGACAGACAGACACAGAGAGAGAAAGAGTGAAAGTGAGAGAGAGAAGGAATTTAGAAACCATAGTTAAATCCATGAATGACCACAGAACCAGCGCAGGCCCATGTGTGGCATGGAATACTCAAGGCTCTTCAAACCCCATCTAAACAATAATAGCAAATACTTAAATAGTGCTTCCTACATGCCAGGCATTAGCTAATCACCACATATTAGCTAATTTACTTCTTGCCAAAATCCTGTGACGTAGGTATTACTATTTTCTTCCTCTTAAAGAGGAGGAAGCTAAGGAACAGAGAGGTTATATAACTTACTCATGCCTCTAAATTGACTCATGCAGCTCACCTGTTTGAACACTCAGTGGTCTATCATGACATGGAACCAGGTAATAACAAGCGAAGAAATGAAGATGACAGAACACAAAGAATAGATGGGGAATCTAGGAGAAGAAGGCACTTCTAAGGGGTGACTTTTGCATGACGGTATTACTATGATTTGCTGTCTGTGGTCTTATCTGAATGAACATATTCAGTTTGGTTAGAGTTGCCACCCAGTGGCTAACAGAGGAGGTCCAGATTTTAATATTTGATCAGATCCATTCACAACAGCCCATATAGGGTGGCTATCTTTGCATGGGTTGGCCAAAAGCATAATTAACAATCCCAACCACTCTCGCCTAAACAAGATTTTATATTATCTTTAACTGAATTAACAGGTTTAAACTGGAACACTATTACATGAGCAAAGATGAGCCTCCAGCCTGCGGTGCTCCTGGCTGACCATCAGGATCTCTCCAAACTCTTACCTTGCCACGTATTGCTGCACTGTAACTACCACTTCTACATTTTCCCCACAGGGTCAACCTAAGCTGGAATGTCAGAGAGTGAATGGATCCATGTTTCCTGACTCCAGGCACGCCTGCCTGTTTCTTGGTTTGAGTCAGTTTTGTAGTTTCTGCAGAACTAGAAGGCTGTCACTCCAATTGATCACTCTTTCAGGGGTCAGTCCCAGCTGGTGACACAATTGTTGGCAAATAAGATAGGGATAGTCAAGTCACCCTTGGATGGACTGCTGGCAGGAAGGACTCTCTGGGATGGGTTTCTGCACTGGTGACATCAGTTGACACCATGAACTGACATAAGGGATTAAGATTATAGAAAACGAAGAGTGAGTTTGGGGAACAACGCCTTTCTGTTTGAATCACGTACTGACACACATCCGTATTGTCTCTTTAGTTTGAGAAAAAAGGCCATTTCCCTGGTTACGAATACAGGGTGGATTTGCCTCCATGAGTTGTTAGGATGATGAATTCCGTGTGTGTGTGTGTGTGTGTGTGTGTGCTGTGTTTGAAGGATGCTGTGCAGATTTCTGTAATTAATAAATGTTTTAAACTGGTAACTGTTATTATATTTCTAATAATTCTCTCTTCTTGATCTTGGATGGATCCCTTTATGCTTACTACTTGGGGGTCCATTTTAAGAGTATGTTGCTTGTAAAACTCACTGAGTGATCTTGGGCAAACATTTTATTCTCTTTAGTCCCTCAGCTATCTCATCTATAAAATAAAGGATTTGAGGCAATCATCTCCATGATTTCTTCTAGGTTTATAGTTCTAGAATTGGAGATGATTAATAAATACTTGTTGATGTGTTACAAATGCCTTTCATTTGTAATACATTTGACAGCCAGGGACTAATTTATTTAGAAATAACACTCTCCAGGGGAAGAAAGAAAGGATGTATCATACTATTAGCAGTTGGCTGGTTGCTGATCTGTTTCTCTGGACCTAACACCAAATCAATTAATTGGCAGTAAAGGTTGCCCGTCACACATAAGGTAATAAGGTAACTCTTCTGTTAATGGGACATGACAGGCAATGGATGAGGGGTCTCACGCACTCTCTCTTGTCTGGGTATATTCATTCACCTGGAACATGTGACATGTTCATTGGACAGTGCATCTGTCCCCAAGGCTTCCTCTGGAATAGGCTGGAGTCCTTCTAGAATTCAACCCTCTCCTTTAGTTCTCTGGTGAACTCAGATTCAAAGGTGACCCGTTGATCCCTGGGGACCTTTAGCAAAAACTGTAATTGCTTACAAAACGGTTCCATACTGTGCTAGCCTCTTTCTTGGTCATCATGTTATGACTACTTTGTCTCATCAGAGAAGTGTTTCTGATTCTCACTGGGTCTGATTCCAGGGACAGAAACTAAGTGCACAAGTATTCTTCTGGAGCACGAGCCACTGCCTTCATTAGCTTCACTGCCCTCTCTGCTCTGGACTTCTGCTTTATGCACTTCTCATAGCTCTGACACCTCTGCCCAATACCTCTTTTTATTCCTGGCTAATCAAATTGGTCTTATGCCAAGTCAACCATTCTCTCAAATCCTGGGTGTCCTATCTCATCGTGTCTTCCTTTCATCACTGAATAAAGTACAGTACTGTTTGACCAATTTTGTGTATGTGTTTTTTTATTCAGTCCTACAAATGCAAACCTCTTCTAATATAAGACTGAATCATTTTCTCAAATATGATTTTGTTTCTTCTTACTGTCCCACAACTAAGGAAGGTTCTAAGAGAGAGACTTTTTTGAGATGTGTGGCTCTTTTCTTCCCTTTGAACATACTCAATCACTAAGAGAATTGATATTCTCTATAAGCCCTTCAATTTCTTTAAGAACCACATCTTCCTCTGGGACACCCTGCTTCTTATTACAAGTATTTCAGTCTGTGTTAAAGACCAGATGTTCAGCTTCTCATTATGTTGCCCCCCAAAACCCTATGAGCCAGGAAATCTGTATTGTTTATTCTCTTTAGCCTTATTGTCCACTTGTAGTTAAATTTTTATACATATACACATATATGTATAAAAAGTTAAATGTGATATTATGTATTTTTGTATATTTTTCAGTTTGGGTGAATTTAGTACAGATTTTTTCTTTTCTTTTTCTTTCGCAGCTCTCTTCTCTCCCCTGTTCTACCTACCATTGTTCCCACTACATTAATCCCTTCCACCCAACTTCTGTATCTCATTTTAACCACATAATATAGATCTATGTTTCTCCATGTTTATGTAATTGTATACAAACATGGATCTACACATATAAACATGCAAAAATAGAGGTTGTATTAACCAGGGTCTCAGCAGGAAACAGATGGCAACTTCCATTTAAGATCATTCAAGGAAAATCTAATAATGGGATTAGGTATAAAAGTGCAAAGAGGGTATTAAAAAATGGGATAGGATTGAAGCTATATCCCAGGGATGTTAACATCACTAAATTTAAAGGAAGGAGGGAGGAGGCGGTTGCCAGAGATGGAAGGGAAGTCATATGCAAAGGGCTATCTTAAGAGAAGCTATGATGTTCAGAGGCTCAGCCAGCCCTGACCTCCCGCTCCTGTCAGTGCTTTTGATTGGTGGAGCTTGACAGGAAGTCCCTGGTCTCAGAGAGCCCATGGGTCTAGCCCATAAGGTCAGCCTCCCAGGGGAAAGAGCAGAGAGGGGAGAAATTGGGTATGCAGGGGAGGAATGAAGACATCGATTTAGAGTTGTCTTTGTGGTTATTTGTTTTCTAAAAATGGGACTATGTTAGTCATACTTTGCTACGTTTATGTTTCTCCACAATACTTAGCAGATATCTTTCCAAACTAACTAGTAAGCTTTTATTTATTGTTTTTAATGGCGGCCTAAGAGTTCATGAAGTGCGAAGTTCCAAAATGTATTTAATTTTTTTTTCTATTTTGAATATTGTTGGAGTTATGTATGTAAGCATGCATGTTTGCGTGTATATATGTATGTTGCATGTGTGTATGGATATATATGTAAGTATATACTTTTTCTTTTAATAGGTTAAGTCAGATTGCTTTCCACAAGGCTCTGACTTTTCACATGAACAAAGTATATGAGTCCATTTTTCTCCTCATCCACTGTCACAAATAGGTGTTATAGGCTTTCTAATTCTTTCTCGTCTGAAGGTAAAGCGATACTTCATTGTTCCTCTAATTGGTATATCCCTAGAACTATTGAACTTGATATATTTTCCTACATTGGTTGGTCATGTGGAAAACCACCTGAACGATCTAACCCACTGGCTCTTTGCTGGTGGAGCTCTCTAGGATTATGGTTCTCTTTCTGATGTTTGTGTCCAGCTGACAGTAGCTGTCTACACCTCTGTTCACTTCTGCACAGACGTATTTCCCCAGTGGTAATGCTCTTTATTTGTCTATGCACTTGTGCTTTCTCCGTATTGGTATTGGCCTTCTCTATGGTGCCCATGAGTGAAGCAGAGGAGTTTATTCTTTTTGGTTGGAGTACAATCTAAAAATCTTTTTCTTTCTGATCGGCATCAGTGTGGATGGCCCCGGAAGCAGTAGCTCTAAGGCATTCCCTACTCACACTCACTTCTCTTACTAGTACCTTGTAGGCTATGGTATGACGTTAATAGCATTAAGGTCTCACTCATTTGAAATGCACCTTGTAGAAAAGGATACTACTATTATGTGCCCACCTATTGTGTCTATCTCTGTGCCTCTGTCATCTCACTTATCTTACCCAAAATGCAAAACCTTGACCGAAATCAAGGCATCACAAACACTAGTGTGCATACAGATCAGCTGAGGGCCTTGTTAAAATACAGATTCTAGTTCAACAGGCTGGAATAGGGGGTCTGAGATTCTGCATTTCTAACAAGCTCCCAGCGGTGCTGATTAGAGTTGCCAGAAGGTAGATGACAGAGGCACCAGATTAAGCAGCATGTAAACAGACTAGTGTGTCATGTAGCTACTAGTAAGTAGAGAGCAATGTTTCGTCACAATCTGCCTGAGTCCAAAGCTTCTGGAATCAGGGTGACTGCGTGCTTATTTTCTGTCCCCAGAATTGGAAACCTTGTGTTGATGGCATCAGTTTACTTGTCTTTCCTCCAGCAGATTCTAAGCTCCTCTAAGGCAGAGACTGTGTTTTGATCATCTCTCCATCCTCGGCCTTGCATGTGTCTGGAACACAAATGTTTGCCAAATGACCAGTGCCAGAATTGTACAGTTAAACAAAAATATGTGGGACCTGAGGTAGACAAGCAATCTTCAAACATAACTGTGCACATCAGAGGCAGCAGGAAAGAAGCTTCTGGCACCTGGGTCCAGAGCAGAGAATCTCTGAGCTGTAGCTCTCCCAATGTTGAGTGCCATTTTGCTACAGGTACCTAACTTAACTACTGCTCAGCTCAGTGAATCACTGAGGAAGTCAGCTCATAAGGTAATTGACGACCATTATCCTGAAACAGAGGCAAAACATGTCCTTCTTGGGAAAACAAAGCAAGACAATGGGAAATGTTGTCTGGAAGAGCATTAATTGGGCACCTCTTTGTTCCTCCAAGTACTTTTGAATACAGGATAACAAAATAAAAACAACCATTTACTAAGTGGGCCAGGTCTTGTGTAAGGACCTGGCACCTCCCATACATTATCTCATTGTATTCAGTTTTCACCACAGCTCTAAGGAGTGGGCACCACCCTCACTTCTAAGACGAGAACAGTGAGGTTCAGAGATGCTAAGTAAATTGGGCTAGTCACACAACAAGTAAAGATAAAGGTCAGAATTAGGATTTACATCAAGGTCCATCTGATTTGTTTTTGTTTCCATTCAATAAGAATTCATCTAGTGCAGGGGTGTCCAAACTGTGGCCTGCGGGCCAACTGCGACCCATGATCCATTGTTAATTGGCCCGCAGCAAATTCCAAAAATATATTTAGTTTACTTAAATAAACAAGGTGAGGCAATACGTACTTCACCTCGAGTGAGTGGCCCGGATGTTTGTGTATTTTACTGCATATGGCCCTTGGTGAAAAACGTGGAAAAAAGTTTGGACAGCCCTGCTCTGGTGCCTGCTCTGGGCTTGGTAATGTGTTAAGTGCCCAGATCATGTTTCTTCTGTTATACTTGGCCACCTCTTCCCTTTTCTCCCTTATTCTTGAATAAAAGTTAAATATCTTAGGGGGGTTCTATCAACATATTCAAATAAAAGATGTAGAGAGAGAAAGAGAGAGGGTAAGGGGAGAGACACTACCTGGACATCTCACATTCCCAACCACTTTTTTCCTGAGGGGGATAAAACACACACACACACACACACAAATCCTTTAGGACATTGTTAGGTTAATTTATATACACGGTTATCTCATTGGAAGCAACTTATGCAGAAAAAACTAGAGTTACCAACTCCTTCACAAAGGGTTAGACACCATATTTTCTATGTGTTGTGGTGTGTGTGTGTGTGTGTGTGTGTGTGTGTTTGAGAACTTTCTGGAAGCTTCTGAGAAATATTATTTAATGCTAATATAATACTTATTGAATACATGAAGACACTTGTTTGGTTTTAGCATTAGTAAAACAGATCAAAGGTATTCATTTTCTCCGTGCTGTGTGGGAGCAGTCTCGTTCTCCCTTTGGATTCTGCCATGTTATCAGTTAGCTGATCTCCCCCCATCTCTGTCAGTATAGTTGCAAGGAGTGGGAAACTATTAACTTCTAGTGACAGGAAGCTTAAATTACAATGCTAATGTTGTTTGGTACAAAATTTGCAAGTTGAATTCTATGAGAACAATCCCTTTGTCTGGCTGACTCCTGCTGGGAGATTGGGAGGAATGGTGCAGGAAAGCTCACTCAGCCCTCGGGATCCTTTGAAACCTTCTTCTGCTTTGTGAACCTTAGGCCCAGCCACCGAAGGAATGGACTCCACTGAGGCCACCCTCATGTTCTTCTCTTATCTTTCCCCAACATGGCTGAGTAACCATGGTGACAGGAAGGACCTATGGGAGAAACAAAGCCAGCATGGTGTTTTGTTCTGTCACTGTGCTCCACTAGCAAAAAGCTTTATAGTCAAACAGCTTTACAATTAAACAGCTTTACAATCAAATAATATAGTCGGAGACATCAAGTCAATGCAAGCTGAAGGCAGGTCAGGTGAAGAGAACACAATGCTTGTGACTCAGGAAGATGCCACAAATCTGTCCAGGAATCGTCCAGCTGAGAAGTCACTGATAAATTCCTTCCACTTAATCTTCACTTAAGGAACACTGTTAATTAGCTGTGACTATCTCATGTAATTATCTTAATACAGGATGGGTATTAAGTGCTGATAAAGGCACTCTTAAAAAGCAATAGTGGGTGCTGTTAGTTTGAAGTATATTATTTAGACTAAATAGAGGTGAATATGGTGAAATAAGAAATATTGTTGACCATGGACATGGTCGTTCATGCTCCAGATTGAAAGTGGGAGACAAAATATTTACTGGAACTTCCTATGTCCTCTAGATGCCTGACAATTACTTTTCCTTTAGTCCCAGATGCACTTTCTGAAATGTGGAACATGTTTTATTAACTCTATTGTCCAATCTATTACTCAATAAAATATTTATTGAGGAACTATAATCTTCAAGTTGTGGACAACACACAAAAAACACAAGATATTGTCACACACACACATACCCTGAAAGAAGTTATAATCTGCTTGGGATTTGTGGGGTGTTTATGAAATTCTTAACCAGAGTTACTGAGGACACTGTGGAATTGACTCTAACTTTGGCTTTGTCTGTGCAATAATTTTTAACCCTTGACTCCTACCGAAACTTGGAGATATGCTCACCAATTGAAGATAACTACAAAGACTAAAACACCCCATACCTCTGGGAACATTCTGTTTTTAAGTATGACTTGATTTTTCAGCAGAATTAAGTTGCAAAAAGATTCCAATCGGTGGGAATGATGGACTAAACCTAACATGGTTAACTTTCACCAGTTTAAGCAGGAAGGTCTGCATTCTAGAAGATTGATGAGATTCCAAGCTTTGTGAGACCAGAGACAGAGTGTGTCTACTCCATCTGGGGGCAGTATCTTCAGGGCCTAGCATAGTATTTCTGACATAGTGGTTGCATGAATGAACCCACCCACGTTACACAGCCAGTGAATGAGAAATGCTGAGATTTCACAGTGGCGGATTCTGCCAGCAAAGCGAAGGGAACATTTAACATGGTGGATGACTTGGTTAAAGGAAGGGCTTTCAGTTCGCTCCACAGTGTTTTTCCATTAATGGGTGGACCTATTCTCAATTGAAACCCATTACTGGGGAGAGGGAGGTGGTAGGTGAGAGGAAAGGGGTCAAATATATGGTGATGGAAGAACTGACTCTGGGTGGTGAACACACAATGTGATATATAGATGATGCATTATAGAATCGTACACTTGAAGCCCATGTAATTTTATTAACCATTGTCACCCCAATAAATTTTAAAAAAAGAGAGAGAGAAAAGAAACCTATTACTTGGAAAAGGAAACTCATTAGAAGAGGAGGGAAGAGATGAGATTGGAATATGAGTTCATGGAAGGTAGAAAGCATAAGTTTTTTTTTCTCTAATAAAATGTATTACAATATTATTGATAACCAAAAGATTTTTAACAGTATTTCTCTAGAAAAAACTTGGAGGTTGATCAGGAAAGAGGAAACCATTTAGACAAAGGCAGGGAAGAAGGAATGGCCCACCAACATGGAGAAATGCAAGTAATTTGGTATGACTATGGGATAGGGTGCCCCAGGGTGAGCAGTAGGAGCTGAGGCTAGAAAAGCAGACAGGAGACAACTACTAAGGGTATTCTGCTCATCTCAGGAATTTGTACTTTACGCTGAAGGAATATTAAACAGAATGGGTAAGGGAAAGCTAACAAGGAGTGACCAGAAGAGTGGGAAAATGGGGAAAAAACATTACAGAAATCAAGGGAAAGTTGACTTTCAAACAGAGGGTTCAGGTTGTGGTCAGTATGTCAAATGCCTCACTGTGGTCAAACACAATAATAATAAGTATGAAGCTTATAACTGGCAGTTAAAAGGTCAGTGATTTTTGTTCCTTATTTTCTGGGGGAGATCCTCTATTTCACACGGCAACGAGGCATGCATATAACACACAAATTAAGCAAAATCGTTATGAAGCAATTTTTAGTGTTACCATGTGCAATGCACTCTGTCATTTTTCCTTTCCTTTTTATTTTTTAAAAAATCCTAGTTAAGATGCACTAAACTGATTTCCCACTGGAGTAACGGCTGGTGACCAATAATTTGAAAATGACTAGATTAGATCACGATGCCACTATATTGGAATGAAGAATATGGCGGCCAGAGCAGTTCTGCAATCAAGGATAGTAATCTCTTCTGTTGTGTGTACCTATTTTTGTATATTCTGTGAGCTAGATTTGATTTTGCGAGGTCAAGTCAATAGCACTTGTATATGTATGCGTAAAAATTAAAGTAAGAATTCTGCTCAGTCTAGTCTCCACTTCAGAGTCTCAGATCTTTTCTAGAAATGTGTTTTAAAAACCACTCATACTGATAGTTGTAAAATTGTTTCATGAAACTTCCTGTCTTTAAAAGCACAGAAGCAATACCCCGTCACCAACGTTTTGCAGGATTGTGGGAGTGTGAGGGTTGGGGGGAAGGGAAGGAGAGTAGAGCATCTAGATTGGAAGGCTTCACTTTAGATAATGAAAACCAAAATCAATACCCACATTCCACAGATTATCATGAGTGATTTTCCTGTCTTGGAAAGGAATAGAGTTCAGAAAATACTTCCAAACTGACTCACCTATGGTAAGAATCAGAACACATTTAACAAAAATTTTGTGAAGCATATGCATGTTTTCTATCTTAAAGGTTAAAATGTTTAAAATTATATATATATATATATATATATATATATATATATATATATGATCTAATTGTCTTTGTAAAGATCTTAACAGGGATATAAGTAATTTAAAATATATATTTTAAATAAAATATATATAATATATATATATTTTAAATTACTTACATCCCTGTTAAGATCTTTACAAAGACAATTAGATCTTTTTTTATGCTGTTGCACACCCAGGTCATATTTAAAAGCTTCTAGATGCTCCAAGTTAGGGAAAAATGTTTTAAGCAAATATCTACTTTTCATTAAGCTTATTTGAGATAATTTTGTCAAAGAGTACTGGGTCAACATATTTTCTTATTTTTTATCCTTGACAAAATATAATTACCATCATCTGACTGTACAGCTTGATGGGTATAAACTTTATACTAATACCTTTGTACTACTTTCATTAAAACTTCATTAATCAAAAAAATATGTTTGATTTGTCATAAAGAACACTGAAAGTTCTAAAGTTTTTAGAAAAGTAAGCTTACAGTTTTGTCTGCAGCAAAAGTTGTTTCCTAGTGTTCCTCAGAATTGAGTGAGATCCTAAAAATCACATCTTGAAATAAATGAGGTGATGTGTAAAAGATTAAACACTTAAGTCCTGCGTAAACTCTTTCTGGGCAAGATGGGGCAGGCCTGGCTGCAATAGATAATAGAACTCTCTTAACTGACTTCTACAAAATAGAAGGACTAACCGACACGTAACGTTGCTTCTGAAAAACATGCTGACCAAACACACCTAGCCTGGAGGCTTTGTCCAGTGGAGTCATGCACTTCTGTTCTCCTAAGTTAGTCCCGAGCTTACCCAGTGACAGATAGGTTTGTTCTTGAACCTACTGAAGCTAATTTCATTTGGTGTTACTGTTAGAGGGGAATTCCTTCTTCTTTCCCCACTGCTTGATTCCATAATAAGGGATTTTCCCCAACCACTCTCTAAACCTTTCTCTTCATTTAATTTGCCCCTGGGGAGGTGGAGTAATTTTAAAATGGTAAAATCAGGAAGAAAATGTTGGCTGGTTGGCTCAGCTTTGCTTTTCTCTTTTGGATAAATGTGCCTACTTCTGCTCATCCAGGACCTTGGATCCTATAAGGAAAAGTTATCCCAAGTCCAATACTTCTTGGGACCAGGTGGTTAAGTCTTGGCCTAATTCCTTGTACTATTAAGCTGGCTAATAAATCTAAAGTTCAGTTCTTCGACTTTGGCTTCTATCATTATAAAAGTGATATTCTGACCTCAATATTTGCTCTTTGTTTTATTTTCAGCTTGTTCAGACCTTGAGTAGGAAAGCGCAGTGCTAATTACTAAGTTCCCTTTTGTAGACCTTGATAATTTTAATTACATTATTTAATTCAATATTACTTAAATTGAAGAAATATGATTAGAATTGTCATTTTAACTAAGTTGAATACTCTGGAAAGACTTGACAAAGGCAAGTCATTTAATAAATACTATTGATTTATGTGTGAGCATGGCAACTGCTAAAATTATAAAAATCTAGAATTCTTTATTCACATTATTTCTCCAATATCTTACAAATTTGAACAAACTGAAACAGGAATTTATGTGTGATGATTTTAATAATATGCTTTTTATAAAACAAACACAGAATTCCAATCAGCTTACCCAAACAGAAAGAAAAAGTCTTTGACCCTTCATTTAAAAAAAAGGATAAAATTTGCATATGCACATGTATTAAGTCAAAAAAAAAGTATTTTTTTTCCACAATTTCCCTCTTAAAATAATAAAAAAATCTATTTTGCACTAGAAAACTTCTACTATGTTCTTCTTCAAAAGCTTTTACTGTTTCAGGGGCCTAGGAAATCTTTTGAGACTCCAGCGAAAGCTCCCTTCCTCCCCTAGAGGGCACATACACACAAAGCCATAGCTCACTGAACCCATAAAGCTCACATTTGATGGAGTTCCATGAAAAACCTCCCATCTCCAATTGTTACTTGATGACTAATATTTGCCAACATTGCGGGATAGGCAACAGATAACATAAATGTGATCTGAGACTGCAGAAGTAGGAATGTGTCACCCACTTAATTGTGATCTCATCCGCTTATTTATCTAGAGGACTCTGAAGGTCAGGCACCATGCTTTAAGAGATATATTTAAAGAGCTACAACCTATGTAGAAGAAATGGGATAATGCAGGATTTAGAAACTATGCCACATGGCCAATGGCTAGAGAGGTTTAGTACGAGGGAGAGTAGCTTAGTGATGAAGGAGAACTATTTGCGATGATGGCGGGGGCTCTTATAAAAGTATGTTGTCAGTAGGCAGAACCTGGAACAACAGGAAGAAGCTACTCCCAGGTAGGTGTGGACTTTGTACAAGAATCCCTTCAGCCAGACAGAGGAGTGAGTAATTAACCAATTAACAAGCATTTATAAGGAGGCTACTATCTCATGATTTCAGATTGCCTCTCTCTTCAATGAGATATGAATGTATTTTAAATCAATCTCTGAAGATCTGAAAAAAGAAAAATGAATGTACTGTGTTACAAAGATTGCTTTTCCATTTCCATGGATAAGTTATATATTATTCTCCATTTTTTTAAAAAAGTTACATACGTATTTCAGTCAGGGGCTTCTGTAGTATTACACCGATTTTTCTCAGAATTGTGTTCTTGATTTTTCTATTCAAAAGAATTCCCTCATTTTTGCCTCTTTTTCTGGGCAATTCTTTTGTACAATGATAAAACAAACTAAAATTTCCTTTGAAGGCCCATCTATCTTTTGACCTACATACTAACCTCTCTTTGCCTCCCACCTCATTCTAATTCTCATAGAAATATTCCGGTAGAGAAAAGGAGGATTTATTCATCTTTCTAATATTTTAATCTTCTAGGGGAATTTGGTTAATACCAACAATACTTCTTCCAGTCCCTTCCTGCTTCTTTTCTTTCCTCTCTCTTTCACTGTACTTCCCTCTTTCCCTGTAACTTCTGCCCAGATTCTTCCAAGATAACAATATAATCAGGACCAGCTACATAATTTGCAGAGCTCAGTGTAAAATGAAAATACAGCGCCCCTTGTTCAAAAATGATAAAGAATTTCAAAAGGCAGCAACAGAGCATTAAACAGTGGGCTCTTCTGTGTGCACAGGTTGCACGCCTGTGAAGCCAGACCCATATACCCCTACAATTTGTTGAGTGCCTTCTTTTTTCTAGGCACTTGGAAAAGTATTCAACATGAATTATCTCATTTAGTTCTCCCCGAAATATTATCATCCTAATTTTTTGAATAAGAATGTTGAGACTTATTGAGGAGAGAGAATTTTTAAGGTCACATGCATAGTAAGTGGAGTTGTGGGATTACGACACATATCTATGCCAAAGCCCCTCTTTATAAGGAATTAGGGAAAGGGGAAAGACAGAGAAAATGGGAGCAGCTGAGACCATCACTGTCCTCAAATCAGAGCATGTCAAATGGTAAGGAGTCAAAGAAAAATAAGATGAGCCCCTGTCTTTTAGGCATATACAATAAAGTAAAGGAGGATCTAGTAGGAGGATGGTGTCCCAATCACTCAGCCATGGACTTAGCCTGGTAAGAATTCTGCTATAAGGGAAGGTCAAAAGTCCTTCGTATCAATGCATCCCGTAACCCAGACCTGCTCTCCAGCTTGCTGTCTTTATGCAGGTCCTCCTGCCCTGCCTCCCTCATCCTGGAAAGTCTGGAAAGATTTGGCTAGTTTTAAGTGTTATTTCTTCCAGAATCCTAAGCCCCCACTTTCTTCCCACAGAAAAAAAGTGACTTATTGAATTAGTGGGTGGTAAAGATCTGGCAAACATTGGTCCACATATGGGGGTTGTATGGGGTTAATTTATCCAAAGGCGATGTAAGCAGTAGAGATTCACTCTCTGTTCTATGCCTGCTCTGGACAAGCAGTAGGTGGTGACCTTGTATATTTATTTCTGCTCTTCAGACTAAGAGTCCCCTTTGAACATTTTCTTGATTTGAAAAACAGAAGTATTAATAAACCTTGTGGCTGCACATATGAAATAGTATTTCCCAATTAGTGTTAACCAATAATAAAGAAAATATTTGTAATCATCTCTTGATCTTTATAATGTACTTAGGAACTGTTTTGGAGAATAGAAGATATATTACTTCTTGCCTTCCCAAACCCCAGTGACTCCCCACACCCATATACACATACATACTCATACACACATTCCCCTTTCACAGATACTTAAAACACAGCTTCGCTCAGAACTGTCACTCAGTATTGGTGGGTACAAAATTACTTCCACTGAAATTTGTACATTCTATTAAGTACAGCCCTAAAATACATCCTCTGGACTGAGCTCTCTCATTAATTGGTTGTCTCAGCTTTATCATCTGTAACAAGAAGAGTGGAATCTGGTGATCTTGAGGGTACTTTGTAACTCTGACATTCTCTGAATGATTTCTTCAAGGTCAGGGTCTCAGGCACTTTCAAGATGGCAGCCCAAGGGATCCCATAGCAAATTAATCTGAATTGATACAATTATGTGACAGAAATAGAGGAAAAGACTTCAGGTAGCATGTACACTTAGCAAAGATCACTGGGACAAAATGTCTCAGCCTATATTATCGAACTGGGGTGACTTGAAGGGCACAGATTTGGAGCAAGAGACAAGGATGCTGCCATGATGGTTTGGGAGGGAGATATTTTCAGAAAGACTGTTTCATTGAACTTCCAACATCACAGAACATAGTTGACCACTTAGGTTTTCAGGTCCAGGTGTACGACTATCTTCTTTGAATAAGTTAATTTATCATTTTAATCATCCATTTTATAAACATTTATTTTGGGGGTATTTCCAGGTGACAGGAATGCTCTAGACACTGCATTAAATGAGTGAAGAAGACAGAGTAGCATCTCTTCCCAGGAGGAACTTACATTCTAGAGAAAGCAGAACAGAATCCCAAGTAGGAGAAAGAGGACAGAAACTCAGAGACAGAGGCAGGCTTGGCAAAGGTTTAATGATTAAGAAGAACATAATGGTTAACTTTATGAACCAACTTCACTGGGCCATGGTGTCTGCAAACATTTGGTCAAAAACATTCTGGATGTTTCTGTGAGTGTTATTTGGGATGAGATTCTGAGTAAATCACATTGTCTCCATAATGTGGGTGGTTTCCTTCCAATTGGTGAAAGACCTGAATAGAATGACAGACTGGCCTTCCCTGAGCAAGAGAGAATTCTCTAGTCGACTACCTTCAGATTTCATCTGGGACATCAGCTCATTTTGCTTTTACAGCAAATGGCCTTTGGACTCAAAATGGAACATCAATTCTCCACGGTCTCCTGACTGCCAACCCACCCTGCATATTTTAGACTTGTTAGCCTCCATAATGGATGTGAGTCAATTCTATATAATAAATCTTGGTTCTGTTTCTGTGGAACATTCAGACTAACACAATGGGACAATGAAAATGAGGTAGAGACGTAGGCAGGGGCTGTACCAATTGGAGCTTTTTGAACATGGTTTGGAATTTGTATTTTCAATAGATAATAGGTAAGCATAAAATGGATTTTTAGCAGGGAGATGTTAACATCTGGTTTACTTGGCTCATTCAGGCTGCTGTGTGGAAGACAGACAAAGGGAGGCAGACATGAAAGCAGAAAGATCAGAGAGGTGGCTACTACAAACATTAGGTGAGAGATACTGGTACATTTAATGGTTTAAGCAAATGTATTGGAATTCATCAGAAGTGGTCAAATTCTGGAAACAGTCAGGAATGAGTGCTGGCAGGATTTATTCTTGTATTTTATATTTATTTTCAATTTGAAAAGCAAAGATTGTTTTCTTCTGTCACAAGAATACATAAACAGAGCAAATAAATACGTTGTGACTCTGACCCAGAAGGATCTATAGTCCTTGTGTGTAGATTGAAGAAAAAAAAAGTTAAATGTGTGCTTATTAATACCAAAGTAGATCTAGGGTAATCAAAAAGCCCATGAGTAGTCTAAGTGCCTTTGATGACACCGTGCCTCAGTTTCCTCATATGTAAAATGAGGATCCTAATAGGACCTACTACACAAGGTTGTCATAAGGATTAACACATACATAGGACTTAGAAAATTGCCAGACATGCACTGAGCATCATATAAATCTTAGTTGCTACTCTAATTGCTGTTAATACTATCATCATTGTTATAATTGGTAGAAATCCAAGGCAAATGCAACTAGCAAGACAGAATCAAAGCCCAAATACTGTCTTAAATTGAGCAAGAGTCATGCTCTGGACTAATTCTAAGCACACATTAGACAGACAGAGGAATGGCACAGACATACTTGTACTGAGCCTGTTGGACCCAGAAATAAACAGCTCAGCAGTCAGAGCCTCCAACACACACAAAAACAAACAGGCGAACAAGTTAAGGGGTCTGGAGAACTCCTAGTCCTTAGATACCTGTTCTGATTTTAAAAAGAAATTATTTAGAATGATAATAACATCTGCAAGGACCTCCATGTGTAGTGCACATACCGGCCTCACTTAATGTAATTTAATTCAACTAATGACACAACAGGATATATTTTCACCCCTGCATTAGAGATGAGGAAACTCAGGTCACAAACGTTAAGGAATTTGCCCAAGATCTTGTACTAGTAAGTCAAAGATTAAGACTTTCATTTGTTTCAAAATCCATGATTCATGTATTGAGTTGGGAAAGACTGGGAATTACAAAGAGAAGAAGAAACCCCATTCATCAGTTAACAGGAAGGGAAAAGCCTTCTCTGTTGTGTTCCTTCAAAGGCAGAAGGACTGAGAATAGGAAATCCAGCCCCTGGCTCTGCCTCACTGGTGGGAGCAGCTGTCATAAACCTTGGGCAGGAGCCTTCTGATGTTTACTCTCCCTCACAGCTTCTCACCACCCTTCCTTCTTTCCTCTGCCCACTTCCCAAATAGCAACCACGAACTAAAATAAACCAATGAATCACACCTCTACTCCTCATATACACGTTCAGATGCACTCCTTGGCCCATTCAGCGGGGTGAGATGTTGCCTTGGGGAGTAGGGGAGTAGTCAGAAGGGAGGAGGGCAGTGAGACTTAGCCATCCATAAATCAGCTAACTCAGTGCTTTGCCTTTCCTCGGGGGATACTTTCCTCTGCAAAGAGCTCTTGTTTGACATAAAGATGGAGCATAACTGTGGCCCTACAGGAGCTAAAGATACCTTTCTCTTTTGTGTCTCAGGAATGTGTGGTTGAATCTTGAGCTAGAGGGCAAAATCAATATCTTTCACTCCCTTCTGAATGCCTGGAAAAGAAGAACAGGAAGATGGTGATTTTAAGAAGACACAAAATCCTTTGATTTGTTACTTGATGTCTCTGGGCACGCAGCTAGCAACATGGCCGAAGAATACAGTGAGCTGCACTTTTTGGAGCAGGTCCACTGGGCACTCCCATTTGGCCTCCAGGGGGTACCAGGTCAGTCTTCACTTCCCCAAACATGATATTTGGAAAATATTGTACATCCACTCACATTCCCCATGTTACCATTCAGCTTGTCATTGTTTACTTGACAAATTGGAAACAAATGGCTTTAGGGCTAACTCATCCCTGTTTCTCATCTCCCTTAGGTCCTGCAACTCAAGGTGTCATCTGTAGACCAGAAGCATGGGCACCGCCTAAGAGCTTGTGATAAATGCAGGCTCCATCCCAAACCTACTGAACCAGAGTCTTCATTTCGATAAGAAGCCTAGATGATTCATATATACACACATTAAGGTTTGAGAGGCATTGCCTTGGAACATAAAAGACTAAACTAGGGTCTTTTAGAGTGGGCATAACTACCAGCAATAGGGTGGGGAAAGATGCAAACTTCCTTGTCAACTGTTGTCTGTAAGGGGCAGACAGAAACATCCTCATCTATCCTTCCTCCACCCAAGAATGTGGTGGACGAAAATTATTGGTCCATCAGTTATGTGTAATTTGGCCCACTAGCTATCAATGAAAACTGTGCAGGTGAACAGAACAGCAATCCTATAAGTACCGGTCCCCTAAAAGTGATTTGAACCATTGGTATCAAGGATGCAATTTACCCAACAGAACTGAAAATCATCACCTTCCTTCCCCCAGGAAGCCAGCAGGATGGTTTTATGTGGTAACATCAACACCTCTGACCCTCCATTCTTACATGGTTCCTGAAACATTTGTTATGGATTATCCTTATAACATGACAAAATGAGTCCCATAAAATAGGAAATGGCAGTGTCTATAGTTTTCCCAGAGTGGCGTATGTTTTGTAATCGGGTGGGTAAAGAATGAAAGAGGTTTATAGGATGGATGATGGAGGGAAGGGCAAAGGTAGGGCCAGGTCTCTCTCCACAGACCCAGGCTGATGATGTTAATACAGGTAACCTTTGTGTGGTTTACAAAACGCTTGCATGTACTTTATCTCAACTTACTCATACAGAAACCTCATGGCAGATATTTTTTACTGATTGCGCCATTTAACAGATTAAGAAAATAAGGCTGGGAGAGATAAATCGACTTGCCTAGGTTGGCAAAATTAGTAAGCAATGAAGTCAGTTCTCATAACCAAAGAGATAAGCAAAGTAAGAGTATTTTCTACTGTACAGAAAAAAAAAGAGGAAGGGAAGGAGGATAGGAAGGAGTACAGAAGAAAGAATAAAGGAAGGTAGGGAAAGAAGGAGAAAGGAAAACTGGAAGGATAGAAGGAAAACGGCTCATTTTTAATTGTCATTTTCCCACATTTGACTAGGCATTTTATCCCCCTGGCCTTCTGAATTGATCTTCTGCAACTTGGTCCTACTTCTTGTCATTGTATACTTGACATAAAAATGTCCCTAGTAACTCTAATTACTAATTACATAAAAGAGGAAAATGAAATTTCAAATACTTTAAGTGTGTACATTTTCACTAAACTTACGACACCCACAGAAGCAAAGTGTGTTTCCAAAATCTCATTTCTGCTACGGCTTTTAATTTCAGTCCGTGTAAGGTTGTTCATCCCAAAACTTTGGTTGCATTTTATCTTAACTGATTTCAAGGTTAACGTAATCATAATGGTAATTCAGGTTTTGGCCTGAAAAGGGAGTATTGCAGTACGTAAGGAAGTATTAGGTAACACGTTGGGATTCTTATGCTGTCATTGTTCTCACAGCTTCTGTTGACGAGGAGAACTGAAATCCTAGACCTAGAGTGTTAACACTGGAGAAGACCTAAGAGGTGAACTGTTTCAATCATGGTATTTCGATAGGAGGAAATGGTGGCTCACAGAAGGGGCCAGGGATTTGTCTAAGATTTCAAAACTATTTAATTAGTACTTGAGTCCAGATGTTCAGATTACATAATAAGAGCAATAATGTGTTAACAAGCTAAAGAGTTCCTTTTATTGTTGGAACATTAGCATAATCACTCTGGCCGCTCATTGTCAAACTAATCAGATATTTTTGTTGTTGTTTTACCTACATGGTCAAAATAAATCATTTTCACATCACCATGTTTTATGTCTTCCCTTGAGGGATAATAACAATGGAGCCTCATTGGCTTCTATCTTTTGCTTCTTCTCGATTATTTTAATTTCATAAAGGATAAGAAAAGACTCACGTCTGAGACACTTTCACATTTTATTCTTCCCACGTCTGAGTAGAATCTCATGATAAATTTTTGTCCTTGGCACCTGGCATCAAGGTTTGGCATTGTATTAGCTGCTGGAAGTAATTCCTTTATCTAATTTTTAGAGTCTTATAAGTGGTAGAGTGCTCCATTTTACAGAGAAGAAAACAGATTCTTCAAGGTTACGTCACTTGCCCAAAGCAACACAGTTAGAATACAGTGGAACCCTGACTGAAACCCAAACCTATCTCATTTGAGACCCACTGCTTTTCTTCTATTGTGGATAAATATAGAACCGGCACCTAGATGAAGGAAATGAATAAAGAATTAAACGATTAAAAGAATATGCATCTTTACATTAAGGTCTGGACGTTGCACCAATCATTCCAGCAAAGCCATCAAAGAAAAAAGTCTATCCCTATTTGATATCTCAATTGTTTGCTGGAATCCCCTGGAAGGGGACAAAGCTGCCGGAGGGATCACTATGACAGACAGTGACAGAGATGACAAGGGGAGTATTGCTTTCCTAACTCCTGCTGCGTCAAGGTGCCTCAGAAGAAAGCAGGGCCTGCATCTCTCTTGCTCAGCGCCACCAGGGCAAGTGGCTGGCTGCCAAGCTGCTATAAATCTGTTTTTTAATTTAACCTTCTCTCCGGCCTCACCACTGGGATGGCTGCACAAACAAGGAAAGCACGGGGAGCCCCACTGTGATTATTATGACCGGAAGAAATTCAGAGGATGAAGTAGAAAAGACAACAGCAGCCATGGGGGCCAGGGGAAGGCTTATTTCTGGATGCCGGGAGGGTCCTTATAAATAATTGAGAATAAGAAACAGGTTAAACTGAAAATAAACGTAGCATACAAAATCAGTGTTACTCTACCAGGGAAACGTTCGAATACAGCCGGAATCCTTGGAATATAACCAGAGGACGCCCGTTGTCTCTGAAGCTACTCACAGTAAGTGGCCCCTGTGACTCCAATGTGCCAATTAAACAGTTTGTCACTGCCTCAACCTTAATTTGGCAGAAAGCTCTGTTGTAAGTCTGCGTCCTGGGATGGAAGAAAGTTGTTTCTTAGCTGCACACCCCACCCCCCCAGAGTTTACTCTTTGCTTAACACATAATGTAAATATGCCATTGTGTTGACTGGAAGTCAAATGAAAGAGGCCAATTGGAATGAAATATCCAAGTCCCAGGTGAATTACTACTTGGAATATTGTAATTTACTGCCCACGTTTTGTATATTGGAAGAGGCATAGGGATCTGTGGACCTTGCAGATGCAGAATTACTTCAGGACTGAGGAGGGAGGAGGCTAGAAACTCAATGGAGTCGACTGTTTTTTTTTCAAGATTAGATTTCTAGAAACTGCCTTGTCTGAAAACTACATGGTGTCAGTCAAGAGGTGAAATGCCATCAGTGTTCTGAGGACCAAACTTAGTAGCCACTTGACGTGATTTAATCTTACAAAGATCAAGAACCATATTTAAATCGTGTTTTGTAAAGTGTTCGTTGTTTCTACTTATGGATTTGGGGGTTAGCTATGAAAAACATAAATGGCTACCAGAGAGCTGGGATATTGTTGGCAGGTTTTTAAGGGACAGTTCCACTATAAAAACTCAAAGAGCTCTCTAGAACTCAGAGGTCTTTATTCTGTACTTCAAGTAATGATAATTCTCTTACTGAAAGAAAAAAACGTTTTCTTCGTTTTTATACATTTTTTAAGTTTTCAATTATAGTTGACATTCAATATTATTTTATATTAGTTGCAGGTGTACAGCAGGGGTTAGACATTTATACAATTTATGAAGTGATTCCCCTCCCCCAATAAGTCTAGTACCCACCTGGCACTATATACATAGTTATTACAACATTATTGACTATTTTTCCTATGCTGTACTTTACACCCTCATACTGTTTTGTAACTACCAATTTGCATTTCTTAATCCTTTCACTTTTTTCTCCCCCGCTCCCATCTGGCAACCCTCAATTTGTTCTTTGTGTCTATGAGTTCATTTCTGTTTTGGTTTGTTTATTTTGTTCTTTAGATCCCACTTTTAAGTGAGATAATATGGTATTTGTCTCTTTCCATCTGACTTATTCCACTTGGCATAATATCCTCTGTGTCCATCCATGTTGTTGTAAGTGGTAAGATATCATTCTTTCATGGATAAATAATATTCCATGGTATATATGTACCACATATTCTTCCAGTTGTGTATTAATGGGTATTTTGGTTGCTTCCATATCTTGGCTATTGTAAATAGTGCTGCAGTGAACATAGGGGTGCATATACCTTTTTGAATTAGTGTTTGGGATTTCTTTGGATAAATACCCAGGAGTGGAATTGCTTGGTCATAAGGTAGTTCTATTTTTAATTTTTTGAGGAACCTCCATACCATTGTCCAAAGTGGCTGCACCAATCTGTGATCCTACCAACAGTGTACGAGGGTTCCCTTTTGTCTTCATCCTCGCCCACATTTCCTTGTTGATGTATTGATGATGGACATTCTGATAGGTGTGAGGTGATATTTCATTGTGGTTTTTATTTGCATTTCTCTGATGTTTAGTGATGTGGAGCATCTTTTCATATGTGTATTGGCTATCTGTCTTCTTTGGAGAAATGTCTATTCAGTTCCTCTGCCTTTTTCAATTGGTTTGCTTGTTTTTTGGTGTTGAGTTGTATGAGTTTTTAATAAATTTTGGATATTAAATCCTTATCATATATATCATTGGCAAATATCTTCTCCCATTCAGTAGGATGGCTTTTCATTTTGTTGATAGTTTACTTTGCTGAGCAAAATTTTTTTAATTTGATGTAGTCCAATTTGTTTATTTTTTCTCTTGTTTCCCTTGCCTGAGGAGATACATCAAAAATATATATGTTACTAATGGCAATGTCTGAGAGTTTATTGCCTATGTTTTCTTCTAGGAGATTTATAGTTTCAGGTCTTATATGTAAGGCTTTAATCCATTTCGAGCTTATTTTTGTATATGGCATAAGAAGGTGGTCCAGTTTCTTTTCTTTTTCTTTTTTTTGCATATATCTGTCCAATTTTCCCAGTGTCATTTATTGAATGACCCCAATGTATATTCTGTCCTTACCTCAATGTATATTCTTGCCTCCTTTGTCCTAAATTAAATGATCATATAGGTATGGGTTTATTTCTGGGCTCTCTATTCTTTTCCATTGACCTATGTGTCTGTTTTTATGTCAATACCATGCTGTTTTGATTACTATGGCCTGGTCGTATAGTTTTTATATCAAGTACCATTGTACCTCCAAATTTGTTCTTCCTTTCAAGGTTGCCATGGCTATTTGGGGTCTTTCATGGTTCCATATAAATTTTAGGATTATTTGTTCTAGTTCTGTGAAAAATTCCATTGGTATTTTGATAACGATTGCATTTAATCTGTACATTGCTTTGGGTAAAATGTATGGACATTTTATATGTGTTAGTTGTCCCTATCTACAAGCATGGTACATGCTTCCATTTATTTGTATCGCCTTTAATTTATTTCTTCAGTGTCTTATAATTTTCTGAGTATAGGTTTTTTACTTCCTTGGTTAAATATATTGCTAGGTATTTTATTTGATGCAATTGTAAATGGGATTGTTTTCCTAATTTATCTTTCTGATAATTTTTTATTGGTGTACAAAAATGCAACCAATTTCTGAATATTAATTTTATATCCTGCTACATTACTGAATTCATTTATCAGTTCTAATAGATTTTTGGTGCAATCTTTACGGTTCTCTCTCTATACATAGTATCATGTCATTAACAAATGACAATTTTACTTCTTCCTTTCCAATTTGGATATCTTTCATTCCTTTTCCTCATATGATTGCTGTTGCTAGGACTTCCAATACTATGTTGAATAAAACTGGTGAAAGTGGACATCCTTGTCCTGTTCCTGATCTCAAGGAGAATGCTTTTAGCTTTTTCCCATTGAGTATGATGCTAGCTGTGGGTTTGTCATATATGGCCTATGTTATGTTGAGATATATTCCCCTTATTCCCACTTTGCTGAGAGTTTTTATCATAAATCGATGCTGGATTTTATGAAATGCTTTTTCTGCATCTATTGATATGATTATATGATTTTTATCTTTCATTTTGTTTATGTGGTGTATCATGTTAATTGATTTGAGGGTATTGAGCCAACCTCACATCCCAGGAATAAATCCCACTTGATCGTGGTGTATGATCTTTTTAATGCATTGCTGAATTAAGTTTGCCAATATTTTGCTGAGGATTTTTGCATTTATGTTCATCTGGGATATTGGCCTATAGTTTTTGTTATTGTTTTTTGTTTTGTTTTGTTTTGTAATTTCTTTGTCTGGTTTTGGAATCAAAGTAATGGTGGCCTTGTAGAATGAGCTTGGGTGCTTTCCCTCCTCTTGAAATTTTTGGAATAATTTGAGAAGAATAGGTGTTAATTCTTTTTTGAACATTTGGTAAAATTTACCTGAGAAGCTATCTGGTCCAGGATTTTTGTTTGTTGGGAATTTTTAGATTACTGATTTGATTACTAAAAGGAAAATTTAATAACTTCCACCAGACCATCTAAGTGTTGCAGCTGCAGTGAATGCTAGCAGAAAATAAGCTGAAAGGATTTAGCCGAGTCCACTATTTACAATATTGGACTGGATCTCAAGTTCTTAGGCAATCTTATTCTTGTCCTTAAAGTACCAGAATTGTTTGGGACAGGCATGAGAAAAGGGTAGTCCAAACTGGGCCTGCTTTATAGTTTAACTCAGGGTTCTAAAGTCATTCTTTAGGTAGATTACCATATGATTGGAAAATAGATGAAATGTGACAGTAGTATGTTAGCTGCACCCAATAATACCACTTCTGTAACACTCTCTCTCTTGTTTTTTTCCTATGAAAGTGTATTTAATGGCATTGCTCTTCTTGGTTTTTCATGCAGGATTTGTAATCACATATTAATCCAGATTCCTTAGGCACTGATTCTTAAAACTAAAATGGATATACAGCACATGGAAAATAGATTAAAATATTCAGAAATTAGTTGGTTATTTGATCCTGTCAGATTAACCATAAGGTAATTCTATGGCAAAACTTTCCCCACACCTTCCAATCTTCACCATTTTTATCTAGAGGGAATGATGAACTAGGCAAGGCCACAAGTGAAGCATTCCCTATAGATATGCAAACCCTATTAAGCCTTCAGCACCATCTTCTCTGGTTTCAGAAAGAGAAATTAAGCTAAGAAGCAGTAATACATGGCTTGAATTTTTTTTTCTTTTTTTTTTTTTACATCCATGATATGGAAGACACAACTACTCTGTCTGGTAACTGTGAACACTCTCTTTCTTTAATGAACTTTTCTATTTTTGAAAAATTGCCTATTTACAGAAAAGTTACAAAGATAGTATAGAGCTTCTATATATCCCTCACCTAGTTCCTCTTACACTACCATGGTATATTTGTCAAAAGAAACAACACTGGTTTATCATTATTATCCAGACTCCAGATTTATTTGGATTTTCCACTAATACCCTTTTCTGTCTCATGCTCCCATCGAAGACATTCCATTGCAATTATTGCTCATGTCTTCATAATCTCGTCTGGTCTGTGACGGTTCCTATCTTGCCATATCTATTCTTTGGAAGCTAGTCTCTAAATCCAGCTCAAAGTAAGGGGGTTGGGAGAAGGCGACTAAGCTATACCTCCTGGAGTGGAGAGTATCTATGTATATTATTTTGAATTTTTCTATAAGAAAGATTTGTCTTTTCTCCCTCATTTCTTTATTCATATCACTATGAACTCATGTATATTTATTTTATACAATGGTTTATATTTTGACTCACGTATATTTATTTTGTACCTTGGGTTATAACACAGTACTATGTTATTTATTTTGTTGCTTAAATTCCAGCTTTGATCATTGGGAGCTGTTTCAGTTGGCTCCTGTGTCCCTTTGATATGCCCCCATTCTTTGATTGTTTTAGTACTTTCTTATTTTCTGGTCCTATAAGATGCTCCAGGCTTATATTACATTTTTCCTGCCTCAGCCCTAGAATCAGCCATTTCTCCAAGAAAACATGATCCATTTATTGGAGAATATTGTTTTGAAATAATCTAGGTGTTGTATGTGCTCATTCCTACTGGGGGGTATTGCTTCCAGGTGCTCTCAGATAACAGAACTAGGTACTATATGCATGTATACCAAGACTAATATATATACACACACACACACACACACACACACACACATATATATGTATATATACACACACACATATACGTATATATGTATATATACATATATACACACATATATGTATATATACACGTATATATACATATATATATCATTGTTCCTGTGTCTATCCATCTGTGTATGCACTAAGTTAAACATGAGTTCATGCTGACGTCCCAGACTGTCACCCAGAATCACATGTTTCCTTCTGACCTTCCATTCACACTCATCTGTAACCTCCCTCTTCAACAGTGAGAAGTTTGGCTCCGACCATCCATCATCCATTTACTTGTGAGTTCAACCCTAATACATGTAAAACATTTTTAGAATCGATAATATATACTACCAGAACAAATGAATTTACCAGCTAGAAACCAATGTTATGTTTACTGTTCCCAGGTAAAATACTGTTTTCTAGAGTTATTTCTAAATGTTCTTCACTCTCTTCTGTAAAGCGATGTCATACATTTGTAATACAGTAAGATTCACATATCATACTCTGAACACCGTTCTGGTGGTCGGTGGTGGTATTTTTTGGCTTACATACATTAAAGTCCACTCTGTGATTTGCAGTTCTATTGCTTTGAGACAATTCTTCTTCTCCTTCTCCTTCCTTCTTCTTCCTTTTCTTCTAACAGATCCAAACTTCTAAAATGAGTCAGTACAAGGGATGAGGGGAAGAGCCTGTACCAACTGTCTAACTGTATACCACCACACTCCTGCCTTCTTGCTCATCCACTGGATACCAAGATCCAGTAATTCTCTGCCCAAAAAAGCTAAACCCACTTCCAAGTCCGGCATGGACATCTTTCCTAAGTTCCTCCTCCTGAGGCTGAGGAAATGGCAAGGGAAGGCTGTTTGCTGGGTGGTGATGGGGGCAGGGAGAGACAGTGGGAGAAGGGCAATAAGCAGTGGGCTGGGCATAGGGGCTTCCACTCACACTCTTGCCCAGAGCCCCACAAATATGTTAGGAGCAAATCCTGTGCTAAGTGATTGAATTATCTCAGTTAATCCTTAAAACAATCCTGTGAGGTATGCACATTATACTAGGGAAAAATACAGAAAGAGGTTAGGCAGATTGTCTAAGGGGACACAGCATATACATAGTGCAAGATAAGAAACAGTCCTTTCAGGGATACCATGTTGCATGACTCCATTCATGTCGTTGTCAGGTGAGTGTGCAACCTGGAGCTGGGGACGGCACAGCCAGCATGACTGCACCAGGGAGCCATGGCTGTAGAAAGAAGCAATTGCTCATTCACAACAGCCAACCTGCTTACTGTGCTTAGCCTCATTTCTCATCTGCTACTCTGACCCTTTTCCCCTTTTGGATTTGTCCTCAGCCAGCAGCGTGCGCTCCTGAATGTACAGCATCTGTGGTCCTCAGCTCTCTAGTGCACATGCGTGTACTTGAGAATCCATGTGTCTTTCAATCATGAGGTTTAAAATGGGTAAGCTCATTCTTAGCAAATGGCAGGTATGCCTCTCCAGGTGGGAGGGCATGACATTTCTGCCGAGTGCTGCCTCGTCCCCCCTAGACTCCCCCACAAAGGAGTATTTTAATAGAAGGTTAATGGAGGGCACTCAGAACAAAAAGAAAACCTTGTCATCATTATTCCGTGTTTTCCTGTAATAGAGGTCAGCTCTCCCATATTTTTCCTAGTTTCCATCTTTAAAATGAATTATTTAGCCTATGAAAACAAAACTACTTTATTTATGATGACAGAGAAGCTGTAAATGTGCTCCTGATCTGTGCATTGACTAATTAGATTAATTAAGCCAGCATGCATTTCAGAACAGGCAGGCAGGTGGCAAATAACATTTGAGATGATTTATATGATATATTCCATCAAGTTTACAGTTGATAAATAATATCACATTCATTCCATTAAGATATAGAAGTGGAAAAAGAAAACAGTGCATTCTTGGCTCTGGGCTGTTGCCAAAGAGTGACTATTGAGGTGACTGCATGGGTATTATTATTACTTACCCTGCTCAAAACAGTGAAGGTAAAAAGCGCAAGCCAAGTGGAAAACTCAGGTTACTTAGTCTCATCAGTCCCTTTCATAAGGCAGAGGTCATTCTTTGCCATGGCAGTGGAATTGAATTTTAGGAATAGAGATGAGATTTGAAGTTTCATTAAGCTATTGCTGCTTCTACCAAATGTTGTTCCAAGCACCGTACCCTATACCATGGTCCCGTACTAATCAGTCTGCTTTAGTGGGTGCTCTTCGTAAAGGAGTGAGAAACTGGCTGAATAGAAGATCTCTCCTGCAGTCTTCACACTTCAACTTGCCTAAGAATTACTGGCAATGTGTGTACGAGTGCAGGTTCCTGAGTCCTGCTCCTCGTAGGTGTGGAGGGAGCCCAGTAACCTGTATTGTTGTAATCAACACCTGGGATATCAATATTACCCCCCCACACACACACCAATAAGCTCACATACCAAGAACTAAATCCTGTGATTTGACCTTTGGTCTGTCAGAATTCTCAAGTTCATTAACCATGTGAGACTCACTTCTCTTAGTCAGTGTTTCTCAGTGTTTAGTGAAAGGACCACCTGCATTAGAATTTCCCAGGGGACAAGTAAAATTCAGATTCCTGGGCTTCACTTGAAACCTAATGAATTAGAATTTATAGGGGTTATGCAAGAGAATCTGCATTTTGCCTCTAGGTCACTGGGAAGAAAGTGGTCATAGGGGACATCCCTGAGCTACTGCTTCTGAGATATAATGATGTGTCGTGGTAATGACTAATGGCAGACATTGATATGTGAGACAGACTCCAATCAAAAACTGACATGCTCCCAGCCGAGGAAGAGATAATAACCTTCCTATTACAGCAGAATGGCAGGCAACACAGACGAAGTCTTCAGAATAGAGTGACAGAGCAGTGAAACAGCCAGGTAACCCAAGAAACAGACAGCCACATTTTACAGAGCATGTTAGTTGAAGCAAAGCCTCCACCAAAAGCATATGATAGTGTTTCTATCAAACTTTTCACAATCAGGTGAACAGAGATGGAAAATAATCTGAAAATTGAAACAGAATTCTAATTGTGTTATCATTTCCTCCCAGACCACAACAGCTAGGTGTAAAAGACCTTTGGAAACCGAGAGAGGACTTTTTCAAGATGAGAACATGCTAACTAAAATGCTCACCCATTCCACAGTGAGAGGAAGTGGAATTTGATTTCAGAGCCTCTTTTATATCAGTCATAATTCTCATAATAATTTCTTTCGTTTGCTACTATGTTGTTCTCTCCTACCATACTATAGATTCAGGTTATTCTCAATAAATCCTCTGGTTATCTCCAAGTTTCCAAAGAAAGAACCTTCCAGGTACCAATGCATATTAGGGACCTTCTATAGGTAAATCCTCCTTGATCCATACAGAGAAGATTCTAGTTTCCAGTAAGCAGCATTCCTCCGGAGTGTCTTTCTGAACTAGTTACATCTTTGCATAGTGAAAGGAGTAATATCACTCAACCCTGTAAAAATATATCCTAGCACATTTTCAATGCCTAAATTCATAGAGCATTTTTTAAAGATGGTCTTTGTTAAGCTTTATTTCAAGATTATAAAAATTTAAGCAATTTTCCTTTATAAAGATGTTTCTGTTGGAACTCAGTTCTTAGTCTACCCTTCTGTAGTTTTGTCATAACAATGGCTCTACCTTGAACCTGTCCAGCAGCAGAAAGTCAAGTAGAATCAATAACAACCCCAGTCAGAGTTTGTTTTTGTTTTTGTGTTTTGTCAAGGGTACATGATTTTGTTCTATCTTCTGTATTGCTAATCTCAATTAGGCTTCTATCCCGTATGACTATATGTATGTTTTAGGTTTTAGTTTAGGCTCTGCCTGTTTCTGAAAAGGCTCTTAAGTGTTTGATCATAAATAACACACAAAAGGTAGGTTTATTAAAAATAAATAGGAGAGAATGACGTCATAGGAATGGCGGCAGCGGGGGGCACTTTCTGAGTTCTCCTCTGGATCTTATTACAAACAGGACCTATAACCCATCAAAGAACTCTTTGCTCATCACACAGAACAGCTAAGAGACTCTTGGAAGGATTACTTGAAGGTGCGCTAATTGGGCGAGCAGGGGAAGGAAGGAAGGGAGCGGAGTGAAAACGCGTGGCCGGGGGCAGTGGCGACAGCGGCGGCAAAATCACAGCCCGCAGTGGAGTCTCAGCCGGCGGAGGCGAAAACCGCGGTGGCACCCGCAGTTCCGGGCACGCCCGGGATCCCAGGGTGGAACGGAGAGCACAGAGACCAGGAGGTGGGCTCTTTCCCTGCGTCCCACGGCTGATTTCTCCCGCCGGGAGGGCAGCTAGTGGGCTCTGGGGCGGACAAAGAACACAGACTCCATACCTGGGCCCCTCCCCCGCCCCCTCTTCCAATCCTACCCCGCCCTTCCAGAGACTTAAACTGGCCCCTGAACGGAGGAGTAGTGTCAGATTACAGAGGAGCCGTAGTAGTGCTCAGGCTCTGGGAAGCATGACAGGCAGCCCTGACCCAGGGAAGAGGCTGGGAAGAGTGTGATTTTGGCTGGGCTAGGAGAGAAGAGACTCCTCCACCCCCAGCCACCACCTTTTCTGGCCTGCGGGAAGAGGGTGACGGGAGGCTGGGCTGGGAGAGAGAAGACCCCTCCATCCCCAGCCCCCACCCTTTCTGGCCTGCCTAGGGCGGGGCAAGTGCTACTGCCAAGACACTCCCAGGGATCAGCAGTAAGCAGCAGACGCAGCTCTGGGCTTTCAGCAGCTCAGAAATCTCCCGCCCGCACCCCCCCATACACACACACACACACTGAAGAAGTGCCCTAAGACTCAGGACTACTAGACACGGGGCTGGTGGTGCTACTCTCAGTGTGCATATGTGCAGGCAAGGGCAGAAACTGCACTGACTTTGTAAAAACTATCATCCAGACCCCTCAGGCCCACGCATTTAAATCTACAGTCCCAAAGTCACTCTGGGCACCAGGTGACCGGCTCTGCCTGCGCAATAAGCAGGGGACTCTTTGGTACAGCAGAGGGCAACCTGGACATTACTTGGTGGGCTTAAGCCAAGACTGGCGCTGCTTTTTGTTTTGCTTTGTTTTGTTTTGTTTTGCTTTATCTTTATATCTTTGATATCTTTGCCTGTGTCGAGTGGGGGTTATCGGCTGGGGGTTATCGGCGGTTTTTACATGTGAATGTATTTGAGCTTTTTCTTTGTTGTTGTTGTTGTTGTTGTGCTTGGTGATTTGCTTTGTTCTGAAACTGCTGTACCAGGGCCCAGCTTAAGAGGCACAAGATTCAACATATCCAGAGGCCAACTCCAGACCAAACCAGAGTACTACTGGGTTTGACCTACAAGTCACACACCTAGAGGGAATTCTCAGTAGGCACTAGAGCCCATAGAGGCAAACCACATTTAAGTGGTCAAACCTAACGCAGCAGGGCGCCCTGCAGTGGGCAGAGCCAAGTCTCACAACGAGTCAGCCTAGGAGTTAACCCCACCTACTCACAGGCAAAAAGCAATTAAAGATCTTCTTGAACAGGACAATATACACAACACAAGAGTCACCTTTGGAGCACACGCAGAGGAGAAGAACGAAATAGTGCAAGTCAAATATAAAGGACCCATACTACATAAGATAAGCTAGCAAGAACTAAGAACTCTAGGGGATCTACCTAATACATCAAAGCAAACACATAGAGTCAGCCAGAATGGGGGAACAAACATACACGTCCCAAATAAAAGAACAGAAGAAACCTCCACAACTGGAACCAAAAGAAGCAGAGGTAACCAACCTTTCAGAGACAGAGTTCAGAACACTGGTGATAAGAATGTTTAAGGAGCTTAGAGAAGACATAAAGAAGGATGTAGAAATCATAACGAACAACCAGTTAGAACTAAAGAACACAATTACCAAAATTAAGAACTCACTTGAAGGAATTACCAGCAGGTTAGATGAAGTAGAGGATCGAATCAGCGACTTAGAAGACAAGGTAGCAGAGATCACCCAAATGGAACAACAGAAAGAAAAAAGAATAAAAAACAATGAGGATGGCTTAAGAGACCTCTGGGATAACATCAAGCGCAACAACATGCGCATCATAGGAATACCAGAAGGTGAAGAGAGGAAGCAAGGGATTGAGAACATATTTGAAGTAATAATGTCTGAAAACTTCCCCAACCTGATGAAGGAAACCAACATACAAGCTCAGGAAGTGCAGAGAGTTCCAACCAGGATAAACCCAAACAGGTCCACACCAAGACACATTATAGTTAAAATGGCAAAGCTTAAAGACAAAGAGAGAATCCTAAAAGCAGCAAGAGAAAGACAGAGGGTTACATACAGGGGAACTCCCATAAGACTATCAAATGACTTTTCTACAGAAACATTGAAGGCCAGGAGGGAGTGGCAGGAGATACTCAAAGTGATGGAAAACAAAGGCCTACAACCTAGATTGCTTTATCCAGCAAGGCTATCATTTAACGTTGATGGAGAGATAAAGAGCTTTCCAGAAAAAAATAAGCTAAAGGAATTTATTACCACCAAGCCAGCATTGCAAGAAATACTAAAAGGACTTCTGTAAATAGAAGAAAGATCAAAACAACCTAACTACAAATTTAAAAATGGCAAAAACTATGTACCTATCAATAATCACTTTAAATGTAAATGGATTAAATGCTCCAATCAAAAGACATAGGGTGGCTGACTGGATAAGAAAGCAAGACCCTTGTATATGCTGTATACAAGAGACTCACCTCAGAACAAAAGACACACACAGGCTGAAAGTGAAGGGTTGGAGTAAGATATTTCATGCAAATGGAAATGAGAAAAAAGCTGGAGTTGCAATACTTATATCTGACAAAATAGACTTTAAAATGAAGAACATATTGAAAGATAAAGATGAGCACTATATAATAATAAAGGGATCGATCCGACAAGAGGACATAACCCTAGTAAACATCTATGCACCCAACATAGGAGCACCTAAATATATAAAACAGGTACTGACTGACATAAAGACAGAGATCAACAGTAACACTATCATAGTAGGGGACTTCAACGCACCTCTGACAACAAAGGACAGGTCTTCCAGACAGAAAATAAATATGGAAACAACAGACTTAAATGATACATTGGACCACTTGGATTTAATCAATATTTTCAGAACATTTCACCCCAATGCTGCAAAATACACGTTTTTCTCAAGTGCACATGGAACATTTTCCAAGATAGACCATATATTAGGCCACAAAACAAGTCTTGATAAATTTAAGAAAATTGAAATCATACCAATTGTCTTCTCTGATCACAATGCTATAAAATTAGAAATGAACTACAGGAAAAAAAACTGGAAGACACACCAATTCATGGAGGCTGAATAATTTATTACTAAATAATGAATGGGTCAAGCAGGAGATCAAGGAAGAAATCAAAAGATATCTCGAGACAAACAAAAATGAAAACACGACGACCCAAAATCTATGGGATGCCGCGAAAGCCGTCCTAAGAGGGAAATTCATAGCTTTGCAGGCCTACCTAAAGAAACAAGAAACATCACTAATCAACAGTTTATCTTCACACTTAAGGGATCTGGAAAAAGAACAGCAAAATAAGCCCAAAGGGAGCACAAGGAAGGAGATAATAAAGATCAGAGCACAAATAAATGAAATAGACACCAGAAAAACAATACAAAAGATAGATGAATCCAAGAGTTGGTTCTTAGAGAAGATGAACAAAATTGACAAACCTTTAGCCAGACTCATTTAAAAAAAAGAGAGAGAGGACCCAAATTAATAAAATCAGAAATGAAAGAGGAGAAGTGACAACGGACACCGCAGAAATACAAAAAATTTTAAGAAGTTACTATGAGCAACTATATGCCAACAAATTTGACAATCTGGAAGAAATGGACAATTTTCTAGAGGCGTACAACCTTCCAAGGCTAACTCAAGAAGAAACAGAAAACGTGAATAGACTGATTACCACCAGGGAAATTGAATCAGTAATCAACAATCTCCCAACAAACAAAAGCCCTGGACCAGATGGCTTTACAGGTGAATTTTACAAAACGTTCAAAAAAGAATTATCACCTCTTCTCCTCAAGCTCTTCCAAAATATCCAGAAGGAGGGAAAACTCCCAAACACTTTTTACGAAGCCACTATCACCCTGATCCCAAAATCAGACAAAGACACCACAAAAAAAGAAAACTACAGGCCGATATCTCTAATGAACATAGATGCAAAAATCCTCAACAAAATATTAGCGAACAGAATTCAGCAATACATTAAAAAGATCATACACCATGATCAAGTGGGATTCATCCCTGGTATGCAAGGATGGTTCAACATCCGCAAATCAATTAATGTGATACACCACATTAACAAAATGAAAAATAAAAATCACATGATCATATCAATAGATGCAGAAAAAGCATTTGATAAAATCCAACAGCCATTTATGACAAAAACCCTTAAGAAAGTGGGAATAGAGGGATCATATCTCAACATAATAAAGGCTATATATGACAAACCCACAGCTAACATCATACTCAATGGGGAAAAGCTAAAACCATTCCCCCTAAGATCAGGAACAAGGCAAGGTTGCCCACTATCTCCGCTTCTATTCAACACAGTGCTGGAAGTTCTAGCCACAGCAATCAGACAAGAAAAAGAAATAAAAGGCATCCAAATTGGTAAGGAGGAAGTAAAATTATCATTATATGCAGATGACATGATACTATATTTAGAAAACCCTAAAGACTCCACCAAGAAGCTATTAGAGCTGATAGATGAATTTAGTAAAGTAGCAGGATACAAAATTAATACTCAGAAATCAGTTGCATTTGTATATACCAATAATAAAACATCAGAAGGAGAAATTAAAAAAACAATCCCATTTACAATTGCTCCAAAGACTATAAAATACCTGGGAATAAATTTAACCAAAGAAGTAAAAGATCTGTACTCAGAAAATTATAAGACACTGAAGAAAGGAATGAAGGAAGATATAAATAGATGGAAACACATATCATGTTCATGGATAGGAAGAATTAATATAGTTAAAATGTCCATACTGCCTAAGGCAATATACATATTCAACGCAATTCCTATCAAACTACCAACGACGTTTTTCACAGAAATAGAACATATAATCCTAAAATTTATATGGGACCATAAAAGACCCCGAATAGCCAAGGCAATCTTGAGAAATAAGAACAAAGTGGGAGGTATAACAATACCTGACTTCAAATTATACTACAAGGCTACAGTAATCAAAACAGCATGGTACTGGCTTAAAAACAGACACATAGATCAATGGAACAGAATAGAGAGTCCAGAAATAAATCCATGCCTATATGGCCATTTAATCTATGACAATGGAAGCAAGAATGTACGATGGGGTAAAGACAGTCTATTCAATAAATGGTACTGGGAAACCTGGACAGACACATGCAAAAAAATGAAGCTGGACCACCTCCTTACACCATATACAAAAATAAATTCAAAATGGCTCAAAGACTTAAATGTAAGATCTGAAGCCATAAAATACCTAGAAGAAAATATAGGAAGAAACTTCACAGACATTATCCGGAGTAAGATTTTTACTGATATATCCCCTCGCACCAGGGAAGTAAGAGAAAAAATAAACATGTGGGATTATATCAAACTAAAAAGTTTTTTCACAGCAAAGGAAACCATCAATAAAACAAAAAGGGATCCTACTGAATGGGAAAAGATATTTGCCAATGATATATCTGATAAGGGATTAATATCACAAATCTATAAAAAAGTCACTCAACTCAACTCCAAAAAAACAAACGACCCAATTAAAAAATTGGCAGAGGACTTGAAGAGACATTTTTCTAAAAAGGACATACAGATGGCAAACAGACATATGAAGAAATGCTCAACCTCACTAACCATCAGAAAAATGCAAATAAAAACCACAATGAGATACCACCTCACCCCGGTCAAAATGCCCATCATCAATAAATCAACAAACAACAAGTGCTGGCGCGGATGTGGAGAAAAGGGAACACTTGTGCACCGTTGGTGGGATTGCAGATTGGTGCAGCCACTATGGAAAACAGTATGGAGGTATCTCAAAAATATGAAAATGGAACTACCCTATGATCCAGTAATTCCACTCCTAGGTATCTATCCGGAGAAATCCAAAACTCCAATTCAAAAATCTTTATGCACTCCTATGTTTATTGCAGCACTATACACAATAGCTAAGACATGGAAACAACCAAAATGCCCATCGGTAGATGACTGGATTAAGAAACTGTGGTACATTTATACAATGGAGTATCATGCAGCCATAAAGAAGAAAGAAATCTTACCATTTGCAACAACATGGATGGACCTAGAGAACATTATGTTAAGTGAAATAAGTCAGACAGAGAAAGATAAGTACCATATGATCTCACTTATATGCGGAATCTAAAGAAAAGAATAAGTGAATGAACTAATTAGAAACGGTCTCGGAGACAAAGAGGAAAAATTGAGGGTTGCTAGATGGGCGGGGTGGTGGGGGTAAAGGGGAAGGTGAGGGGATTAAAAAACAATCAGTAACCACAAGATGGCCACGGGGTTTTGAAAATTAATGTGGGGAACGTAATTTAGTGGTTACCAGAGGGTAAGGGGGTTGGGAGGTGGGAGATGAGGGTAAGGGGGATCAAATATATGGTGATGGAAGGAGAACTGACTCTGGGTGGTGAACACACAATGTAATTTATAGATGATGTGACACAGAATTGTACACCTGAAATCTATGTAATTTTACTAACAATTGTCACCCCAATAAATTAAAATAAAATAAAATAAAATAAAATAAAATAAAATAAAATAAAATAAAATAAAATAAATAAATAGGAAAAGGTCTATTATGTCTACATAAAGTGCATTGTTAATCTAAAAGGCACCCATTGTTCCTATGACTGAGTATTCAATTTAGCTATAAACTTCTTCGAAGCCAAGGTAACCATAGACATACTATGTGTTACATATTTCTTATTATTTAGAGAAAAATACCTAGCTATTCTTTAAGGCATAAACTATTTTTAATCAGTTTTATTGAGGTATTATTGACTTGCAACAAATTCACCTATTTGAAGTACAAGTATACTTGTACACTTTGACAAATGTACCGTGTTTCCTTGGAAAGAAGACCTAACCGGAAAATAAGCCCTAGTATGATTTTTCAGGATGACGTCCCCTGAACAGAAGCTCTAATGCATCTTTCGGAGCAAAAATTAATATAAGACCTGGTCTTATTTTCAGGGATACATGGTATATAATCATGTATGTAATCATTGTCACAGTCCGTAGAAGGTGCCATCATCTCAAACAGTCCCCTCTGACTCTTTGCCATCAATCTTCTCCCCTAATTGTCAGCCATGGAAAATGCTCTGCTTTTTGACACTATATTTTTGTCTTTTCTATAATTTCATATGCACGGATTCATACAATATATAGTCTTTTATGTTTGGTTTCTTTCACTTAATATAATGTTTCTGAGCATTACATAGGGGTGAATCACAATTTTTTTTTATCCATTCAATAATTGATGTATACTTTTTCTAATTTTTGGCTATTATCAATCAAGCCAATATGGATGTTCGAGGACAAGTAATTGTGTTAATATATGCTTTTTTTCCTCTTGGTTAAATATCGAGGAGATTCCATATCCTTGATACACTTGATATTGCCAGGCTTTTCATTTTAGCTATTCTAGTAGATGTACAGTGGTATCTCTGAGGTGTTAATTTGTATTTCCCCAATAACTAATGTATAGAGCATCTTTCCTTATGCTTATTTGCCATTCATATAATTTTGGTAAAAATGTTTGATCAGATTTGTGCACACTTTTTATCAAGTTGACTGCCTTCTTATTTAGGGTTGTAAGAATTCTATATATACTACATTCTACATATATTTTGGATTCTACATATATTCTAGATTCTATCAGATATGTGTTTTTCAAATACTTTCTCTTTGCATTTGGCTTGCCTTTTTTATTCCCTTAACGGTGTCTTTTGAAGAATAAAGGTTTTTTTTGAGTTAGGTTTTAAATTTTGATAAAGTTTCATTTACAATTTTTTTCTTTTATAGTTCATGCTTTTTGTATCCATCTAAGAATCTTTGCTTAATCCAAGACAGCAAGAAATGCTTCTAGGCATTTTCTAGAAATTTTACTGCTTCAGTTTTTACATTTAGTTCCAGGATCCATTTCATGTAATCTTTTGTATATGGTGTAAGGTAGGGGTCCCACTTACTTTTTTGAACTTTATCCTACTACTGCCCTCCATACAGCCTTTACCTTCAGGCAGGATGTTTGCCATATCACACATTACTATAACGTGGCCTCTTTGCTCCCCTGACTTTGACCTTCCTTCCCCTGCCTCTAAGCTCTTACCCAGTTTTCAAGTTCAAAACCAGCCTCTTCTATAAAACTTTTGCTGACCAACTCCACTCCACAGTGGCATTTTCTTTCCTGGTTTTCAATAAAATCTCCTGTATCAATAGAACCCAATCTATCCGAAAGCCCTTATTTCAGACTTAAACATAATTCAGATGGCATAGGAATGAGATGTCAGAAAAAGAGTAACATATTACTAAATTCTAACTAAAACAAGAACAACTGATCCGGCAAACACCCTAAATTTTCCTAAGTATCTCAGCAAAATAATAATAATAATAATAAAAATAATAACACTGAGTAGAATTGAGACCACATCTGGTCTGGGTTCAGGGGTCAGGATTGGCAACAAGGGTCCTAACTTAGGATCCATGGACACAATTAATTAAGAAAAGTGGTTCAAAGGGCAGAGCTTCTACTAGGGACCTAAGCACATATAGTTACTTACAGAGACTCAAAGGCAGATGTGGGAAGTTGTAATTGGTGTTTCTGTGCCTGTTTGCCAATTTTAGTGTCCTCTGGTAGCCACCTCCCACATGCATAGTTCAAATCACAATAGATGGAAGAAGTAATCTCTAGCTACTAGGTTGGTGCAAAAGTAACTATGGTTTAAAACGTTGAAAATTGCAAAAACCGCAATTACTTTTCCACCAACCTAATAATAGAGGACTTCTAACCAGGCCAACAGAACACGACCAGCCGAGGCAGAGCTGATACCTGGTGTGGAGGGTGTATTCCATGAAGGTTATTTTCACTTTCTTGGTACACTTCTTATATTCTAGGGATTCAGAGAGAGCTTCAGGACCCTGGAATGTCCAAACTGGATATCTGAGGTCATTTCTGAGTCAGCACATCATGGGGAAAAGGTATCAAAGAAAGACCCAGAATAATGAAGATAGATGTAATCTATGTTTGTTTTAATTTGATGGCTAATTTGATATAGGGTAGTTCAGTAAAATCATTTTTAAATAATGTTTCTGCTTCTTTTGAGGGGTAAACTTGAATTCAATTTTGATGACAAATTGCTCCTCTATTTTAGAAAAAACCTAAAACTATTTTAATGAGCCCTTTTCATTATTTCAAGCTAAGGCTTAAAAAATAGTCAACTGGCCATCTCAAAATGGAGGCAGGGGTAGGAGCCAAGAACAAAACATTCCCATAGTTGTTCATAAAAGCGTCTGGGTCTTTGGATTCCAGTCACACAGTAGCCAGTTCAACCTATTTCCCCCTATATTATCCCCTTCTATTTTCTCTCAATTTCAGATTATCTTTAGTTGGATAAAAGAGAACAAACAGTGCTAGAACTAAGGAAATCTGAGTAAAAAGTATGGACGTTAGCTAACAATCATAATTGTGTTAATGTATATTGGTTTATTAGTTATACAGACATACCACACAATCCTAGCCTTTTTCTGTCAATTTAAAACTGTTCTAAAAATAGTGTTTATTTATTTTTAAAAAAGGAACAGTGCTTTCTGAAGAACTGGACATGTCTGAGACACCTGGGTTACACACACTTCACTGGTTTCTCAATTTTTCTTAGCTCCAGTTATGTTTACCTTCATATGTTTGAAGACAAATAGAAACAGTGGGATGAAGAATTACCATTGAGTATTGCCCTGCAGGGATGCAGCTTGGGGAGAAGAATGTAGTGGAGCAGCATGGTACATGCCAGACGGCGGCACGTAATTTATAACAATTTCCTTGTTTATTTTTAAAGCAACTGACTGGCCTACGAAACAGCCAAAAATTATACAGTTTTTCTCTCCTATTAGTTTATTAATCCTTTGAAGCCATGACTTCTCATTCTTTTTTGTAACATGTCATACCTTGTACTCAATAACTATCTGTAGTTCGAATGAATGCTATGAATAGAGACACTGATGAACGTATAGGACAGTCTACCTACCTAAGAAAATACATAATAGCCAATTTAAATATAACAAATGCTTGTTACATTCTCTAGAAATTAACTGCTATTAATATTACTAAGGCAATTAAATCTACATCATGAATTCATCAGATTGAAAGAGCTTCTCTACCCAGAAAAAAAAAAATGAAAGGTTTTCAACTCAACAAGCAAAATCCATATTTTCAAAGATTATTTTCCATCTTTTTGACATCCTTGTCACTCAAAGCCAGAAAACTTGATTTAGGGGTTTCAAATTCTGTCACTTAGAACAAATTTCAAGCTGTGGATGTCTATGCAAAATTTTAGTGGTAATGTTTTCCTGGCCAAGTTATTTCAGCCTTCAAAATAGAATTTGCAGCAGAGACTCTGGCAGGTTCTAAATGTAGAAGATTGAATATTGGAATATTGAAGTAATGTCGAAAGAGTTCCATAATTAATGGTGTTTCTTTATAGCATATCCCTTTATTAATCCAAAAAATATTTATTGAGCACCACCTACATGCCAGATGCTGCATTTGCAAGTCTTGTCTGTTTCCTGAATCAGATAATATTACCTGAATGAATGAATGAGCAAATGAATTAATGAAGGAATAATGAAATGTTTCCCAAAGCCACATTACTGCACTAGTCCAGAACCCACTGAGGACGATGGATATGAAGGGAAAATTGAAAACTGAAAAGGACAAAAATCTCACTGACTTAAAAAGGCTTATTTTTCTCTCACTTTCTCCATTCTTTCCAGAATTCAACCCAGAAAAGACCAGGCGATATTCAACTGAGACCTTGCCTTGCTCTCCTTCTTTCTTTCAGTCTCCTTTTTCATCTATTAGGAACTACTCTTATTTCATATTTATATTTTGGGGGACATGAGACTCAGTTTTATGGGCTGGTCTGTGTTTTTTTTTATTCTTGCTGTTACTGTTCCTTTGTTCATTAATTTAAACTTATATTATGAAGAATTTAGAACATACGAAAACTAAACAAAACAGTATAATAAACCTTCATGTACCCATTGCACATCCCCAAAAATCATTAACCCAGGACCAATCCTACCTCATCTACACCCTCAGCCACTACTCTATCCTAATATTATTTGGAAGCAAATCCCCAGCACCAGATATTTTCAGTTTTCCCTTAGACTTAATGACAGAAAGACTAGATGAAAAAACATTAAATTTCTGAGAGAATGAGGGGAGTGGAAAGTAGTTCAAAAAAATTATTGACTTAGAGTAGGATAATCTGAAGAAGTGAGAGGGAAATGGGTGAATACAGCCCTAGAAACAGCAAGATCTGGGGATCAGAAAGGAGTCTGAACTTTTTGTCTTGCTCTCATTCTCTTTCTACCTCTTATCCTTGCATTTCTCTCTTTATTGGCTTAGTCCATCCTGAAATATATTGACTCCCCACATACAGAGGAGACCATGACGACAAGAGCCATTTCTGAACTTACATCCTAATAAGTCCATGATTGTCAAGCAAAGAGACAGTCAACCCTGCCAACTTCAGTCTGAAGAATGCTGTGCAGAATTGTGAATGGCCCAGCTTGAATGTGCCCTTACCTGGACCAATCACTGAGGTCAGGGAAACGGAATACACTATTGATGCAGCTTTGGCCACACCCACCCCGCCACCGCGGGATTAACTGGGTGGGGTACAGGACAAAGGCAGTGGGCACAAAGACCACAGTCATAGGAAGACAAGGGACCTGACATTTACTGAGCTTCGAGTATTTGATAGGAAGCATTACAATTTATATAAACTAAAAAATTCCTAGAAGGTAAATATGATTGTTTGCATTTTTGAATGAAAAATGGAAAACTCAGAAAAGTTAGGCCCTTTTCCAAGCCTTTGGCTCTATTACTACACCCTTATTTCCATCCTCACTCACTGAATTCCTGAGTTATGTGTTTTAAAGTGCATAATGGGCACACACTGAGTGAAGAGGACACTTCAAAAGAGAGACTACAAGTGATCCTGATTGCCGTGAATCTTAGACACATAAGACAATATAAACTTTATGACCTTGAATGATTTCTTAACTTCTCTGTGCCTCAGTTTCCTGGTATGTAAAGTCATGATAGTAATATCCAGGTTAGCTGCAAGGACTGAGAAAAAGGAATATAAGTAAAATGCCTCACACAGGGCCTGGCTCATAGTATAAAATAAGTCCTAAATGGTTGCAATTATTAGTATCATTACTACAGCCCAGTGCACCAGGTGAATACAAAGAGATGATTATCAAAAGCAAAAAGAAATCCAGGGTCACCAGCTGTGCTGAATTGCTATGATTGTGAAATGAAAACACCTTGCCTTTATTATTTCTTGAAAGGTAAGATCCAAAGTATACAAAGGCATTTGCTATTTCCCATATCAATTGAGTGCTCTTTCCTCCAAATCCGGGAACTTACTGAAAGCTAAACTGAGAAGGATAATGAGGTTACTAAAAAGGAAAAAATTCAAAAGTGCACAAAACTCACTGACCTAGAAAGTAAAATGTTTGAGTGTTTTTGTCAAATTAGAGTAGATATCGGTCCTATGTCTGGCTCTTGCCTGAAAGAGAAGCCAATAAAATTGCCTTAAAGAGGAAAATTGTCCCAGTAAATGATTCTAGCCTTCTAAATCTAACATCTAATGATATGACAACAGCTACACTATTTGCTGGAGACCAAGCAACAGCTACGGCTGGTACAGCTAGAAAAGATTGGCACTGAAAGTGGAAAGACAATTCTGGATAAAGACCACCCTTGGAATATATTCCGTATTCTAGATAATACTATCTCTTCCTCAATTTTCAGCTTGCCAAGCATGTTAGTTGTTTTGAAGGATACATCTCACTCTAGAAGGGGATTGTGTAAGCATGGCTCAGAGAAATTTAAGTCAATGGACTGCAGAAGTTTCATTCAGGGAAGTTGCATTGGGAAGTTTCTGGAACCAGACAACATTTGGTTATAGAAAGATCCAGACAGTCTGGAGAGGTATGCAAAGCTCCTTTCCTCACTGCAAATCATCGTGCTGTCCCATGGAAATGAGTTTATATCATCTCTGATCTCAGCCAGATTAAGTTCTGAAAATTTACTCAGATACCTGAAGCACAAAAATACATACATACATACATACATACATGAGAAAATTTAATAGGGGCAGTTGGATAAAGCAGAATGTTTTGTATTGCTTGTTTTTGACTACCTTCCCTTCTTTTTGATACATAAGGAAGGTTATAGAAAGAGCAGAGGATCGCCAATAACAAGCCCTGACATGCAAACTATAAAGGCACCCTTTTTGCAAAGAGGCATCCTGTTTTCACAACGTTGACACTGCCCAAAAGACATCATAAAAACAAACCCATAAGCACTTAGGAAGAAGAAGAATATGTCACTCAGAATTTTATCCCCAGGCCTATTACTCTGCCTAGAACCAAGAAACACTCAGTGAATGTAGGCTGAGTAGATATTTGAATGAGGGACATACATATATGATAAAAGAGTGAAATTCTAAAGAGCCCACAGAACTGATAGGACGCAGGCGCTTTCAGCACTTGTCAGTAAGACCTGCCAAAATCTGAAATAAATCTCTATTTCCTGCACCAGAGAGACAGGCTAAAGTTTGGAACTGGCGGGAGCAAAATATCCAAAGGTGGGAACTCTCCTTTTGCATGTAACATCTTGGATTTGTGCTGAGCTTTTCGAAGAACTAGGATTCTTTTACTTATTTGTTCACAAGATGTGTTTTACTTACTAAATTTATCATCCCTTTGAAATTCTTAGGTAATGTCCAGACTAAATTACGAAAGTCTATCCACATCTGTGATTCTAGAGAGAACACGTTCCTTTGGGACTCAGTAGGGTTGAACACGTAGGTCTTGATGCCATGCAAGCTTTTAGTGCTACTCACACAATGAGGCACTCAGTACAAGGTACTAAGCTCCAGTACTGGAGGAAAAGCCTGGGACTGCCTTGCAGGCTCTGTTTATATTGACCTAATCTCTAACCTCTCTGGTTATTTTCAGTCCTTTTTCTCCTGTTCCTTCTTTGATACCAACCAGCCTCCCAATCTCCAACCTGAGCCCTAGTAGAGATTTGGCTGTGCCCACACTGGGTGGCCAGATGACTCCTCTTGCCTCTCCAGTTTTCCTTGATCTCAGCAGTAACCCGCCCTGTGTTGCGTGGGCCACCCACTCTTGTTGAACCCATGAGAGCCCTGGAAAACGTGATGTCTGCATTTCAAATCTATCTCAGCCCCCCACTCCTTGCGGGGTCAAGTGCTAACATGACTAAATGATATCAAGGGTAGCTACAAATTGGTAAGGCCGAACGTGCACTTTTATAGTCCCTTTATTTAATAATGGCATTATTAACGATTCTTTTTAAAGTTTGACTATGGAAAATGTCCAATATACATATACGTAGAATGGGATAATGAACTCCTATACGCCCAGCAGACAGCTTCACAATTACTTTTTTAAGTTTATGATTATAAAAATAGCTGCATAACTATCAAATCATTTCAACACTGCACAATTACATTTTGACTAAAGCCATACTTGCGACTTGGCAGTGTTGGCAGCCTTGCCTTTCAAGATCACATCCTGCCTTGCACAGTTATAATAAACCATTCCTCCCAGCAGACTTAGTCTGAACTGCTTAAGCAAATCTACCCAAGAGGTTATGTGTTTTGCTCCCTTTCTTAAAAATAGAAGGTGATTTAAAAGGTCATAAAAATGTACATTACCTTCACTAGGTCAAGCCATGCGGTTATCCTTTTTGCCTCAGGTAGCAATTTAGCAGGAGAGCATATTTATTACCTCTGATCTGAACCATGAAAAAGCCAGGGAGGTAACACAAACCATGCCAGCCTCCCTTACTTATTAATTACACGGCCCATCCATGAGTTTATCTGAACATTTTTTGAGGCTGTTCCTATTTCTAGCCTGTACCAGTTCTGAAGAAGCCTGGTCGAGGCCCTAGAGATAACAGAGCGGAATCAAGAGAGGGCAGAACAGATAATAAAGCACATACACGCATTCTTCCCGCTAGACACAACTTGGATTAACTGGAATTGAAAGCCAAGCAGTGGAATTAGCAGTTCACCCAGTACAACCTTCTCTTTATTACTAAAGAACTCATCACTTACACCAATAAATCCTCACATAGTCAAAGGTGAGTACATTTTTAAAAACTAAAGTTACTATGACATATTTTATAACCCACAGCATAATCTAGACTGGTGGAGATAAGGGATATACATATATATACATATATATTATATATATCTGGTCTGGACGTTTATCTTTATTAAGTTAAAAGTGAATATTAGGTGTGTATGTCTACACTTACATACAAATCAGATGTACTTGCTGGGTTTTGTTGCATCTTGAGGTTAAAATGTAATTCTGAAGATGATGAATTTTCATCTCTAAACGCATTAGTTTTCCAAACAAACAAAACCTTTAGTTCTGTCACAGAAGCTGGTCTGGGTTCCTTTCCAGGCCCCTTCCTTTTCCTAATGTATCATGAACTCATCTTTAGTAGGATGGGGTGGAAGAGGAACGAGCTGTCGGGAGATAAAACTGGGTGCCTATGGGAATAGTTGAGTAAAATCTGAGTCCAAGAGAAAAAGAAATTCAAAGCACATATCATATGAGTTTTAAGGGACTTCATATGTAAAGGACAAACATTTGTGTGTTCTGTGTAATCACATTTTGTGTGAACTTGAATTACGCGTTTGTTAGTTATAAAAAGTATACCGGTAGAATAAAAGTACTAATAAAGTCTCACTTTAAGGATACATTTTATATACTCTAAATTTTTCCACATTCGAAATTCATTCATTATAACCTGTTTTGGCTATTGCCACTTAACAGTACTGTTTCTGTAGATACATCAAAATAACTGTCACCCATCATCAGGTTTAGTCTTGAGTCATGCACGTTTCAGTGAGATTCGGAAGCATCACTTGAATCAAATGCTAAGTTTCGTATTGCTAACAGATGCTTTTCCTTGAATACTACTTGGTTTTCTCAGCTGACACATTGAATATCTCCCCCAGAAGCCTCAGGCGATTCCTGAGCAGCTGGTGGAGCTTGGATTGTCTGTCCAGGTACTAAATAGGGCACGATGAGTAAGGCAGAAGACAAAAGTGAGTTACCAGGAAGGTCAGTTTTACAGCTTAATCACAGAAGGAACTGTGACTCGCCAGCTGCCAAGTGCACGCTAGGACTGAGACTCTGCCCCAAGGGAAAGAAGAATCTAGGGCCGTGTTCCTTCGTCCACCCTGGGAGTCTTATTGTGACCTACATAATCATCTGATGGCGGGCAGTGCACTGCAAGGCACCCCTAGCTCTTGTTATAGGAGGGGGCTCTTTGCACATGCTGCTCCCTTTGCCCGGAATGTTCTCACCTCCAATGCAATCCTTCCTCTTCCTGTAGACTTCAGTTCCTCCTCAGGGAAGCCACCCCCAGTCGGGGCCATGGTTCTTTCGTCTGGTCATGCAAAGAACCCAGGTTATGGAAAACTTATGTTATGCATAAATTACTTGTAAATGCTTCAGTTATACACAGTATGTTTGTGAATCTTGATCTCCATCCTGAGGGTGTTTCACTCATAGTTGAAGGACCTTAGTCCTTCACACTTAAGGTATGGTTGGCATTTAAAAGCGCTAAAACTCCCCCCCAAAAAAAACCCTACATTTAAGAGGCAGCTACACAAAGTCTTCACTTAACTCCATCTCTAATCCACGAGAGGGTATGATAATCAGCAAATTTCATTTTTAAAATAAAGTTTCATTGGTTTAATGAATGGCATTTAAAAACTGAATTCCGTATACCCTCTCTTGCCTCTGCAGAAATAAGGTAAAACATTGAGCGAGTCCCGTAGCATAAACTCCTCAGAAGTGTGCCTGAAGTTTAGGAATCCTTCTGGTTCTGGGTCCATATGGTTCTGGAGGCTGTTGACACCTGATTCCTGCTGCTGGAATGTTGTCGTATTAATGTCAAATGAACTATTAATAGAGCATCGAAAAGCCTTGCTGCTCCCAGTGTGGTTTCGGGACAGCAGCAGTAGCCATACCTGAGAGCTGGCTGGAAATGCAGACTTCCGGGTCCCACTCCATGCTTCCCGCATTTTACAAGATCTCCTGTGATGTCTATGCACTTTGGTATTTGAGAAGCTCTGCCTGCATTTAAGGACTGAAGGCTGGACCTTCATCAAGCTTACAGACTAGGTTGTATAAATGCATTTTTTTTTTCTTTTTGGATGCCAGCTTACCGATAGCCAACCATTGGTGTGACAGAATTCCATCTGAGGCTTACTGTCATTGTAAGTGACACCTGGTTGTGAGGAGGTGAGTGGGGAGAACTGCAGACCTGGCTAACATTAACATTCGGACCCCGCCTTTCCTTACAGTAAATAACCTTCTAATTGTAAACTATCATATTGACTTGGGTCACTTTGTAGCTTGCTTTTTCCACTCTGTCTCAGTTTGTAATCCTACATTTACTTGTGATTATTTAGTTAATATGTGTCTCCCTTATTATACAAAAGGCCATAGGGCCAGAAATAGGTTTTATTGTTTCTCTCTTTTGCCTGTCTAGCTAAGCATCTAGCACTTTATACTAGTGGACACTGAGTACATATTTGTTGATTGAATATTGTTGAAGGAAGGGAACGTTTATGATTTTCTGAGCAGGCAGGGAAAATACCTTTACATTTTTATGGGCTTTAAAACGTTGAGCTGATTCTTGGGTGCTGAATGAATAACTTCCATTGTGATTTGCTCCCCCAAATCAACACATTTTCCAGACATATCTTGTGCATCTCTTGTGCCCCTACAGTAAAGTTCAGGGCTTGGAGAATTATTTGTAAAAGCTTTTTTCTTTTCTTTTTTTTCTCTTTTCTCTTTGCTTATATTTATGTGGCTAAAGCTTGCTGGCCAAATATGCACATGTTTAATAATCATGGACCGCATAACCACAGTGTTAAAATGAATACTGACTAATGATTTCATGACTTCAGTGAATTGTTCTGGGCTCAGAGTGACAGACAGCCATTTTACCAGAGGGAGGAAAACCAGCCAGCGGTAACACACATATGCCTTCTCCCAACTCTAGTCTTGTGAAATAGAAAATCTTATCAGAAGTATGTAATCAATGTAAGCTTATTTTATGCAAATTATACCCTATTAAGGAAAATTGTGAACAAAAATTTCTGAAAACAAGATTCTGCAGACTTTTTTGGCACTGCTGTGATAGACAGAACTAAATGCCAGCAGACTTGCATATTTAAAATATTTAATGATGGGGAGAAAATACAAAATTAATCTTGGTGAGAAAAAAATTGTCAGACAGATAATTTATTAAAAACTATTTTGGAAAATTGTTACATAAAACATTTCTAAATAAGAGCAATTGATCAATCTAATAATAGAAATTGGAACTTATACTAAATGCAGGCCAAATTAAGATTTATGTTCAGCTCCAATCCAAACAATAGATGAAATAAATTGTACCAATAATACACATTTGATAGCCCATGGCAATCTCAGCCACAAGAATAGTTTGCCAACCCAAATTTGCAAGTTCTCATATCTTAGATGTGTGTTATTTAAGGGAAGTCAATACCTTTAATGCTCTAGCCATGCCTGCAAAGAGTATTTTTCAAAAGAGTGTGCTGCGGTTCATTTAGCGTGATGGTTAATTTTATGTGTCAATTTGACCGTGCCATTTGACAAGGCGTCCAGATATTTGATCAACTATTATTCTAGGTGTATCTGGGAGACTGTTTTGTGATGAGATTAACATTTGAATTAATAGACTAAGACAGATTGCCCTCCCTATGTGGATTGGCTATATCCAATCAACTGAAGACCTGAAAAGAAAAAACTAAAAGAGAACTTGACCTGCCTGACTAATTGATCTGTGACATCATTTCTCCACCTGCCTTCAACTGTAACTTACACCAGTAGCTCTTAAAATTCTCAGGCCTTTGGACAGACTGGAACTATACCATCATCTCTCCTGGGTGTTCAGCCTGCAGACTACAAATCTTGGAACATCTCAGCCTCAATAATTATGTGAGCCAATTCTTCATTCATTCTCTCTCTTGATAGATAGATAGATACAGATCTATATAGATCTCTCTCTCTGTCTCTCTCCCTCCCTCTCTCTGTCTCTTTATATATATATATATATATATATATATATATATATATATATATATGTATATATATATATATATATGTATATATATATATATATATATATGTGTGTATATATATATATATATATATATATATATATATATAAACTGAGTGGGATGTTAGCAACAGTCTCTACACCAAGCACTGTAACCAGAAGCTTACCTGTGGCCTTTGGAGCATTTGTTCTTCAAGCCTCCCACCTGTCAAACTCTTCCAGATCTCTCTTTCCTCCACAGTCTTCTAGTCCTGATCCTTTTCCCTTTTTTTCTTGTCTATCATATTTCTCTTTTCTCTTCAAAGGTTTGGGTCAACCTTAAAGATGCATACCATCTCTAAGATTATAACTGTATGCCTTTTCTTAAATATTGGCCTGTTTTTGTCACATATTCACGTGTATAATGTTACAGAAAAGCAAAATGCAATTAAACTGTGCAAATACCAAAAAAAAAAAAAAGAAGAAGTTGTTTTATCCATTTTCAAGCAGTTTTGTTGTCCGCATTATTTTACTTGGCCCTTCCATTTTGTAGCATTTGCTCCAACTCCACAGGTAATTCCTATTCCTATGTAGTCATATATGTTTTCCTCATGATCATATAATCACACACGCACACACACACGCATATACATATCTATATTTTTGTTGATTGTTTTACAAAAATAAGATTATAATATGTACACTTATTTGTGTTTTGTCTTTCTCATTCAAAAGTTCTCATATGGCGGCCAGCCCGGTGGTTCAGGCGGTTCGAGCTCTATGCTCCAATGCTGAGGGCTGCAGGTTTGATTCCCACATGGGCCAGTGACAGATGGCTCAGTTGGTTGGAGCGTGGGCTTTCAACCACAAGGTTGCTGATCCAACTCCCACAAGGGATGGTGGGCTGAGCCCTCCACAGCTAAGATTGAAAGGACAACAATTTGACTTGGAAAAAGTCCTGGAAATACACACTGTTCACCTATAAAAAAGTCCTGTTCCCCTTCCCACCCCCCCAAAAAAAGTTCTCATATAAATTCCTCTAAGTCTCTTAGCATATTTCCAATTCGTTCTTTTTAATACTGTATTATATTCCATAGTGTAGATACACAGTGATTTTGTCAATCCTTGACATAAAAACAAAAATTTTGCCTCCAGATTTTTACTGCAATAGATGTCATGTCCATATATCTTTGGATGCTTTTACTTCTGTGGTATGGATTCCCAGGAGTAGAAGTCTTAGGTCAACACGCGAGCTCTCTCTCTCTCCCCATTTTAATAGATACTACCGGGCAGGTTGCTTTCAAAAAATGTTTTAATTCACACCACCAATGTGCGATAAAATATTCTTTCTTTATCTCTGTCAGTAACAGATGTTTATAATTTTTTTCAATCTTTAGGATTCGCTTTCTTCTTTTTTCAACTCTATTTAAATTTTGAATATGGAAAGCATTTAGATACGAAAGTCAAAACTGTATAACTGATTATGTTCAGAGAAGCACATTTCTGTCACTGTCCTCTCCATTCTGTTGCTTCTTTCCCCTATTTTACTCATTTTCGGTTATTTCTCTAGTATTTCTTTTTCAAATATATTTATTTACATTAACCCTTTTTCTTAAACAAAAAGTAGCATTCCATTTATATTTTTCGGTACTTGGCTCTTTTCCCTTAAAATACATCCTGGTTCTCAAGCCACAGGAGTGTATAAAGACTTTCCTCATTCTTTTCTTTTCTTTTTTACAATATTACATTGTTTGAATGCACCACAACTTATTCACCACTTTCTAATTGATGAACATTTGGGTTGATTTCAATCTTTTGCTACTATAAAAAAAATGCTATAGTGAATAATCTTGAGCATAAGTCATTTCACATTTTTTTGCTGTATTTTTAGGCTAGATTCCTAGCAGTGAGATTGCTGAGAAAAGAATAAATGTATATATATATTTTTTCTAGATATTAACAAATGTCTCTCCTTCAGGGTTATACAACATTGTGTTCTCACAAAATATATGAGAGTGATTGTTTCCCCATAGCCTTGACAAAAGCCTGTATTTTCATATTTTTAGATTTTCATGAACTGACACTTGAGAAATGACAATATAATTTCATTTGTATTTCTCTTACTATGAGTGAGATTAATGAGCTTTTCATAGGTTTAAAGACCATTGACAATTGTTTTTTCTGTGAATTACTTGTTCATATATTTTGCCCATTTTTCTATTGGGTTATTGGTCTTTCCCCCTCAATTTTAGGGCCTGTTTATATTTTAGTGATAATAGCCTTTTGTGCAAATTGGAAATATTTTTAATTTACTTTGTTGCTTGGCTTATGGTGCTTTTAATCATACAAAGTTTATTTATGTAATTGAACCTAATTATTTTAAATTGCTTATGGATTTTGAGTCACAGTTGATAAGTATCCCTAATTCCAATTTATAAAAGATTCATTCATGCCTGCTTTCAGGAGTTATATGCTTTGGGTTTTTACATTGAGATCTCCAATCATTTTGGAGTTTATCTTGGTATACAGAGTGAAGTACAGATCCATTTGTATTTCCTTCAAATGTCTCAACACCAATAATTTAAAAGTCCAACATTCCCTACAGATGTTAAATACCATTTTTTATCATTTACCAAATTTCCATGTACATTGGGCTCAGTTCTGTATGATATTTCATTTATTTGTTCATGCACCAACGTCGTACTCACATGAAGGGTTTATAACATATGACACCATTTGACAGGGTGAGTCACGATCCCACTGATACTCTTGTTTTTCAAGGTTTTTCTGCCTATCTTTGATTATTTTTCCACATAAAATTTTAAATCAACTTTGGTGGTATCATTTAAATGTTTCATGCTATTTTTATTGGAATTGTGTTAAATGCATAAAATAACTTAGAAAGAATGAATATCTTCATGATACTGAGTCTTCTTTTCTAAGAACAGTGTAGGTTTTTGCACTTGTTCAAGTCTAATTTTGGGTTGTTTAGAATATTTTAAAGTTTTTCTTATTTAACTTTGGTACATTTCTTAAGTTTATTACAAGGTATCCCCTTTTCCTTTTTGCAATATTAATTTGGTCTTCTCTTTCCTTATATCATCTAACTTCTATATATACAAAGCTGTATTGACTTCTGTGTATTAACTTTATATTCTGCTTTTTTACTTCATTCTTTCCTTTATAATAATTTTTGCATTATTCTTTTGAGTTTTCCAGATATAAAATTTCAAAAGTTTACCTCTTTCTAATTCTTATGCATGTAATTTCCTTCTCATCTAATTTCTTTTTGGCTCCTCCTTCTACAACCATGTTAAATTTTACTTGCTATGTTGGGCATCCTTTTCTTGTTCCTCACTTTCACAAAAATGACTCTAATATGTCTCCATTAAAAGGAAGGTTTCAGAGACTTTATATATATACATATATATATAATACATTTTTATATAATATATATGTATATATATATATATGTAAATATAGTATAAAAGTATCTATGATTCTTATTTAATTGATTGTTTTTATCAGAAATGGGTGGTGAATTTTGTGAAGCATCCTTTAGACACCTATGGAAATGATCCTGATGTTTCCTCAAATATATGAATATTTGATGAACTGTTTAGATGTGTAATATTCTGTTTATAGATTGCTTATAGATTTTCTAATATTGAAGCCTCCTTACATTCTTGGAATAAATCCTTCTTTGCAATGATACATTGTTTTTAAGGTGCTCTTGGAATCTATCTGTTCATGTTTTTAAAAGATTTTTGCATGAGTACATACATGTGCGATTAGTGCATGGTTTTCTTTTTTGTGCGATCTTTATCAAGTGTTGATACATAAGTTCTTGTCTCATAAAAACAATTTGGAAGTGTTCCTTATTCCTGTTTATTCAACAGCATTTCAAGTATCAGTAGGATTATCTCTTCTATAAACATTTGGTAGAATTTTACTGTGAAACTATCTTGGCCTTGTGCTTTTATATAATGGAGCTTTTTACAACTTTGCATACATTTTTTTGTAAGAAAACATTTGTTTCTATTTTCTGTCTGTACTGGGGTCATTTAGGGCAGATTATATTTTACTGTAAAGTCACCCTTTTCACCTAGATTTTCAAATTTATTCCCATAGGGCTGTACACATTTCTCATAAATTTCTCTCTCTCTTTTTTGCCCTCTTTCTTTCTTTTTCTTTTATGCTAATTTCATAGTTTTAGTTCCCTTGTCATTTCTTATTTTGTGTTTTGTTTCTTTTGGATTTTTCTTTGTTAGTCTTTTCTTTTTCTTCCCTGTATTTCTATTTCTAGTCATTCATATTTACTTGAGGATATGTATGTATTCCTTTGATATTATAGGCTACTATTTTATGTTTGAACACTGGCCATCTGCTATTTTAATTCATCTCTGAATCATTTTTTTTTGAAAACTCACGTTTTTAAGCTCCAGAAATTTTTCTTTGTGTTGCATTGCTACTTCTAATATGCTGTTATTATTTTTCTGTTCAAATGATATCTTTCAGCAGTTCTTTTAAATTTAGGATATACATTTGTTTTCTATTATTGCAAAAAAAATTACCACAAACTTAGCTTAAAACAATACCCATATATTGCTCACAGTTCTACAAGTCAGAAGCCCAAGAGGGTTCAATAGAGATCTACACTAAGGGTATCACATGACTAGAATCAAGGTGTCAGCCGGGTTGGGTTCTTATCTATTGGCTCTGGGAAAGAATCCACTTTCAAGTTCATTCAAGCTGTTGGAATCCAATTCCTTGCAGTTGTAGAACTGAGACCCCCATTTCTCTTCTGACTGTCAGCTGGGAGCCTCTCAAAGCTTCTTAAGGCCACCCCATTTTTCCTCATATGGCCCCCTCCACTTTCAAATAAACAATAGCACATTGAATCTTCTACATGCTTTGAATCACTCTGATTTCCTTTTCAGCTCTTAAGGGCTCTTGTGACTATATCAGTCCCACTTATAAATCTCCCTATCTTACAGTGAACTGTGCCATATGACATAAAGTAATCATGAGAGTGATATCATATTCACAGGTTCTAAGCATCGGAATGGGACATATTTGGGAGAACACAATGGCACATTAGAAATTCTGTCTACCACAGTCCATGCTCCAGCCCCCAAAGAGTCACATGGCTCCCAGATGCAAATATATGTATACACTCTCAAGGTTTTCAAGGGTCTCATCCCATTTATAGTAGCAACTCAAAGTCCAAAAATCTCATCAGCTCAAAAGTCCAAAATCTCATGTAAATATTAAGATACTCATTTAAATCAAGTGCAGCCGAGGCTCCTAACCGCAATTTCTCTCCATCCATGAATCTATGGAATTAAAGAATCAAGTTATCTGCTCCTAACACCCAATGGTGAAACAGGTATAGGATAACAGTTATAGATATTCTGATTCAAAAGGGGATAAAATGGAAAATAAAAAGTAGTGCCTGCTGCACCACCATTTTGAAATCCAGTTGGTCAAACTTCTTTAGGTGTCAAGGTGTCTGTTTCTCTCGGGCCTCACCTCTGCCCTTGGACTCATCCTTCCTTTTTCATGAAAATGGTAACACACAATTTCAGCTGAGTAGTGTGATCAGCCTGTTTCCTGTCAGGAGAATGTTGGGTCTGAGAACATTTATAATCTCTCGGTGCTTTTCGGCCCAACCTGACAGTGTTTGTGCTGACATGAAATTCTCGAGAACCTCGAGGGCATGGATTTCATGGATGTTCATTTCATCAGAGGAAAGGTTTGTCCATAGATCATCTGTGAATAAGCTCTTCTCTAGTTTTAGCTTCTGCAGCGATGGCTGAGAGGCCCTTAAGTTTCCTAGAGCCGCCTGAGAAGATCTATGACTCTTCATCTCCTGCTATGGAGTACCTGACGTTTTGATCTTGCAGTTTGAGCAAAAGGTTTCAGGGGAACGCTGTGCAGCCACATCCTTGGCTTCTCCTCGTGCCATGCTTACTTTCAGAAGCTGTTTCTTAATTTTAGCATCCTCTGCCATCTGACAAAAACGGAGATCTTCCTGAATCATGAAGTCCTGGTTCCAAACGTCACATCACGGAGAATTTATAGAAATTCTTGAAGCTGATTGGCCTTAAAAAATATCTAAACCATTGATTCTCAAGTGGAGGGGCTATTTCCCCCTCCCCCCTGGGAATATTGGACAATGCCTAATACATTTTTGTTTCTCACAACATGGGAAGGACGATGGGTATTCCTGGTTTCTAGTAGGTTGAGACCAGGGATGCTATAAGCGTCCTACAATGAATGCAGAAGAAACCCCCCCCCCCCACAACAACAAGTTATCCGGCCCTAAATGTCAGTATAGACGAAGTCGAGAAACTGATGTAAACAAACCCCTTTATTTTAAAGACGGAAGTCCTTAGACCCAGGCAGGTAAATAGTCGGCCCAAGTCACACAGCTCTACTGTGGCAGAGTGAGAATTAAACATAATATCTGGTCCTTTTCCTATTATGCTGTGTGTCTAGATGATTTTCTATCTGTAAATCCCTTATTCAACGTTTGGCACACAGGCAGGCCATTCATCTTCAGTACATTTTAAAATTCTTTTTCATAATTAGGAAATTGATTAAAAATACAGTATTTCAAAATCAAGAATAATGATGATAAATATTTCTCATCAGTGAGTGAACAGCACTGCTAGAATTCTCCTTCCCATGTGTGTGCATCCAGGTTGATGACCCAGATCATAGGTCCACTTTTCCATTCTCAGTCAGCTGCTTTCCTTACACTTTATTTTTATAATCCACATTCACAGTTATGGGGGGTTTGAAATGTCTGACAGTTCCATACATGCACATAAAACAGATTCAGAAACTACAGGGTCTTTCCTTCCTTCCTTCCTTCCTTCCTTCCTTCCTTCCTTCCTTCCTTCCTTCCTTCCTTCCTTCCTTCCTTTCTTTCTTTCTTTACCACATTCTACTTTCACCAAAGCATATTATTCTCAGAAGCTTGAAGGTTAGATATTTCAACTTGGGAAATAATAACAACTGGATTTTGAATCTTCTCTTTGCAGCATTTTGCATGCCCTGTGTTTTACATGGAGTACAAGGTTTTGTTTTGTTTTTTTCCCCCAAGGTACCAATAGCACCTCAATGGGTATTTTGGCACTGACTTAAAAAATAGTGCTAGAAAAAAGACAAACTGTTAGTGATTAAACCCTTTCCACCACAACTCTGGCTTTTTGAGAAATCCTGGTATTTACAATCCAGCTAAAATGGATGTTGCATCAGCCCTGAAGATTGAGCTACTCTAGACATTGAGTATGGCTGAGATACGCAATTTACACACCTCACAGGAAAATAATTAGAATCTTAACTGGCTCAATTCGCATTTGAAGTTTTTTGGGTTTTTTTTAACTGTGCATCGCTTTCTCAACAACAAGAACACTCTCGGGTGGAAAAGCAAACGACTGACCCCACTGTTTATCTTTCCTTGGGGCCCTGTAATGGAGAGGCTCCTCAGGGAATAAAGGACTTCCTTAGCTACCTGTTGGAAGCAGTACTGAAAGATAAGCCTCCTGCCAAGGGCAGTCCAAAGCCAATGTCTGATCTACACAGATATAAAAACCCAGTCCCTTTGCCCCGACCAGGATGGTTCTGCAGGCCATTGCTGCTGTTCCACAACCATTTGAGAAGTCAGCTGAGGTCTCTCATGGCACCGTTCAACTTCAGCCGTTGTCTGATGCTGTTATAGGTGTCAATCCCAAGAACACTCCCTAATAGATATCCTCCAGGCTAATTTTCCTCTCCGAGATCACTTCCTGGGGAACCCAAGCTAGAAAAGTACACTTAGGAATTGAACTTTATTCTATGGTTTTGCATCAATACTGATGCCAATGCCCCTTTGCAAGTTATTCTGATAAAACAAATAATTTTGTCCTTTTGGTATATTTTTCAGTGATAAACAAAACAAAAAGTCATCAAGTCTTTCTACCCCATAAGCAGTGGACTGTGACCACTTAGGCTCTGGAGCTAACTCCCTGGTGGTCAAGCACTTCGGCTGTACCTCTAACCTTCTCTAGGCCGTGACTTTCCGAGCTGCCAAGGGGGGGAAAGGAACAGAGCCTACTTCATAGGATTTAGGAGCTGATTAAATGATATAGACCCCTAAAACACGGAGCACAGAAGAAATTCTCAGTAAATGTTTGCTGTATTTTCTCACTTTTTCCTACTTGGCAAGAGCTAACTCACATTCTCTGAGAATCGGTGGTCTCAGATACTATAAAGCAAAATATCTGCTACCATGCCATTGATATTGCCACATTTCCCCCAAAATAAGACCGGGTCTTACATTAATTTTTGCTCCAAAATATGCTTTAGGGCATATTTTCAGGGAATGTCTTATTTTTTCATGTACAACAATCTACATTTACTCAACTACAGTCATGTCATCTTCCTCTGGAACATTGTCATAACGTACTAAATGCGTCCGTCTGGCTGACGATCTTAACTGGGGCTTATTTTCGAGGTAGGTCTTATTTTGGGGGAAACACAGTATATGACATCTAACAATGTTCTTTGATAAAAGGATTCTCTAGTAGCTCATACTACTTCCTCTCCAAGCATATTTGTCATTAAGTTTGATAAGCTTGTCTACTATATTGTGACTGGAAGAGAGGTTTGGTTTTGGTTTGTTTTCTTTGCTTTTTGTTTTCCCCCTACAAGAAGGGAAATCTTGAACGGTCTCTGCTCAACCTTCAGGAATAAAATGTGTCCCTCGATTAGTCTAAAGCATTATCTTATCGTTGTCCTGAAAAAAATGTCAATAAACGTTCCAGTGTGTTGACCATGCTTTAGAATGCTTTGAAAATCTGGTGGTTCCATGACACTATTTGACAGTTTCATATCAGAGAGAGCGCTGAAATCTTAAGGGAAAATTGGAGCTTGCTCCAAAATAATCAGATTTGCAGACAGCCATTGTTCTTATTTGCACTTTTCTGTTATAGCTTGCGAAAGTTCAACACATTTAAAAATTCAGTTATCTCGGCACATGCAGAATCACATTCTATATTTTCATCTAAGCCCTGTTCACTATTTATATTTACGATGGTATTCAAAGTTGTGGTACTTGCTTTACTATTTCCATCACTATTTTTATGCTTCAGTTAACAACTTTTGAGCCACTGATCTATTTCTATGAATCAAGAATATAACATCTTAGAAAAGGAAGAATGAAATGTGGAAATCTAACAAAGGTAAACAAAAATCTGTAAAGGAGGTGAGAATGAGTTAGTCAAGATAAACTATACCCTGTTTAGTTTATGGCAGGGAGAAAAGGGCAGCTGCAGTCCTTGCAGAATAAGTGGAGTATTTCAGAATATAATCATTAATCGTACCTTTCAAATTCAGCGATGTCTGTGAATAAATCATTCCTTTGCATTTCCTCTGAAACCATCAAACTGCCTGCAGACCATGTGATGGACTTCCAGAACCATGGAAAACTACAAACTACACTCTGAGACATAATTATTCTACCCAGCGCTGCTTCTGTGCGACTCCCCAGGCAAAGGCACTGGTCTCCATTTTGCCCAAAGTCAGGTGTTCAAGCACTGGATCAGATTTGCTGTTTTGAATTGTAGTGAAGACTCAACGTGCAGGTGAATTTCATCGTCTTAGAAATGTTCCGTTCTACACAAGACAGAACATGAGATATCAACCACTACTTGCATCAGTTAGTTTGGCTTGTTAAGTGGATCAAAGACTTTTCCTTATATTCCCGAGTTGTTCACAAAACAGATGCCATGAGAATTAATGTAAAATTTAGCTATACTTGAAAGGGTCTGCCTGAAATTAGGGATGGCTGGGCTAATGCCTCGTACACAACAGCGATTCTGAATTCTAACTCCTATTCTGCAAATCACTTATGATAGGAACTTAAACAAATGGTTTAGCTTCTTTTATCTCTGTCTGCTCCTTCATTATGAGCAAAGGATATATGTAGTTTTCTGCTGGAAAAGCAGATGTCAAAAAGTAAAAATAAAACAGACTCACAGAAGGCCCTTTCTCTGAATCCAAGATCTCAAGAATGCTCAAATAGACTAATTTATTACTACTTTAAATTCTAAAAATAATATCCTCAAACTCATGGCTATTTGAATGAAAGCCAATGCCTAAAGTGACATAACGGATTCTCTCTTTCCTTCACCTGCTCGGTTCCATCATATTCTCATGCCTAGTGGAAAGGGGAAATTTTAGCCCCTAAGTTATACCACATGAGGAAGTCAAGGCTAGTGAGAGATTGATTTGCCAGTCTAATGGATGCTAGGAGCCACTGATGATGGTCACTCCACAAAAACTAGGGGCTAGATACTTGGGACAATATGGATGGACCTGGAAGACATTATGCTAAGTGAAATAAGTCAGTCACAGAAAGACAAACACTGCATGATTATATGGGACACTTATATGGGACATCACAAATAGTCAAAGATATAGAGGTAGACAATAGAATGGTGGTTACTAGGGAAGAGTGGGAGGGGATAAGAGGACCTGTTTGCTCAACTGGGTAGAAATGCCATATATACGTAATATAATGCCTACAGTAAACAATGAAGCATTGTGTATTTAAAATTTTTTTTTAAAAGGGTAGATCTCATGTTGCGTTCTTAACCACAAAAACAAAACAGGGAAACTTTGGAGGTGATGATTGTGTTTAATACCTTGATTGTGGTGATGGTAACACAAATATAGATAGATTAGATAGATAGACACAGAGATAGCTAGAGATAGAGATATGTAAACTCACCAAATTGTGTAAGTTAATTATGTGCAATTTTTGTATAGAAATTATACCTCAACAACTCTGGAGGAAAAAAGCCAGGGGAGGGTAGATAGAAAAATGCTTTCTCTGGATCCACCTATGTAGGATCCTGGAAGGTTGGATCAAGAGTACTGGTAAGGGGGTGGGGTGGTTATGGGGGGGCTGAGAAACAGAAAAGAGAAGCAAGAGGGAGACCAAGATAGAGGGGACTTCAAGGCTCCCCTGAGTGAAGGCCAGCTCACCGGAGTGAATGAAGACCAGATGTGTGTGGGCCAGGGACAACTATGCACACGCTGTTGGACTCTGTTTTCACAATCAGTTAATAGGGCTCTGATCTTTCTGGAAAGGGTGCTGGCCACGTGGTGCTCAATGGTTGATGGTCAGGATTCCCTTCAACATGTACCACGTCTTTGAGGAAGTACCATTTTGGGGAAGCTGAACTCCCTGGTTCCTCGACCCACCCCCCTGGGTCAGCACCCAGTGTATGCCCCTCTTCTTTCCCTCAGCAACCTGTGTTCTGTTCCCAACGGCTGCAGAGGAAGCCACACTCCATTGGGAGTAGCTCTTCAGCTCTCAGAGCACACAGATCAGAGCTTGTGTTTTTCCAAAGAGATTTTCACCTTGGACTTAAAGGTCCCTTTTTTGTTTGTTTTTTAATTGAGTGTTTCTGAATCAACACTGAAGACAATAAAAAAATATATATATATACATAGTATAAAAAAATGAAGTCTCCGATCAGAGTAAACACTTAAAGCATGCAACACAGCTAAATGACATTCAAACATTTTTATTTTGGAGGCATAAAAAAGCATCATTATTTCTTTAGCAGAAGTTTAAGAAAGAGAATTCACTTCCCAGTTACATAAATGCATCCTCCAAGCCTCAATTTATAAATTTGGAATAGGAAGAACTATCTCTGTGTCATGTAAACTGGGATATTTTTAAGGTAAGAAACAGAAAACAGTAAAAGAGAAAATGATTTATATCTCTATTTGTGCGCGTGTTTTGAAAAACAGTCGTCACCCTGATATGAAAGTGTTATTATATCTGTGCAGGACGACAAATTTCATTTTAGCTTCCTTATCTAGTCCTATAGTCACATCATGTTAATAAGTCATTGCTCCTCTGACTTTGATAGAGACAGCCCCCCAAAATTCAAAATAATCATAAAAACATCAAGAAACTATGTTGTTGCAATATTTATATCCCTGACAGGTGCCCTGCTGCTTCAAATGAGATATCTTACATGTGCTGTCTATGCCTCTAGCTGTACCTGGTACAAATAGCACATGTTCTACACTCTTGAGCCATGCTTTCCAGGGTAGACTGCAAATCACCCCACACTGATGTCAGTAGGAGCCCACCCACACAACCTCATTTACACACATTCTTTTTGTTTCATTGTACGTGTAAGAAATTATCAAATGCCAAAGAGTTTGAGAAATCCCATGGCAGAAAAAGAGGAATGGGATCAGGGGATAAAGCCTTAATGTGGGAATTCAAACATATCAGCTGAGAGCAGGCCACGTTCCTGCTGATGCTGACTCGTGTGTGTGTGTGTGTGTGTGTGTGTGAGAGAGAGAGAGAGAGAGACAGAGGGAAAGGGCTGAAAGCAAAAGGAAAACTGTTTGCAGAAACAGAAATAAGATCTGATCTAATTTGAAAAGGTGCAAGAACAACCAGGAGTCTATTAATAGGTCACTAGAGTCAGCAAGAGGCAGGTAGGAAAGGATGAAATAGAGAAAAATGTTCCCGGCTGACATAAAATGTCCAAAGAAAGTGAGAAATTCAGAGAGATGTTTACTCTCATAGGGGAATAGGGTCCCATGGAAAGTCAGAACCTGCTTACCGGATAAAACAAGCTGAACCAAGAGAAAATTCTAGAATGCCTACATAGAATAGAATTTGTTTTGTTTTCTGCCCATGAGAGTGAAAAGAGACCCAAGCAAATGGAAAGAAAAGACTAGAAGAGAGAGAGGAGATTTTGGACATATCTCTACCTGGGTTGAAAACATAGCTAGGAAGAAATCAGAACGTGAAACACTGGACATTGAGGCAGGTTGAATTAATGAATGTCACCCATACTGAACTATATACCTACCAATCTATAGGTGCCTACCTGTATCAGATCCCGGAAACATAGGGGTCTTTCTCCAAAGCCTTCCCCAGAATAACATGCATGTTATTCTGAAAACCAACTAGGCTTGTAGGAGGCCAGAAAAAAGGAAAAGAGAAGACACAAAGCCAATTCCCAGGCCAAATTCTCATAATTCTGAAAAATGTTCGCAAGATCTGCTTATTGGAGGAAAAACTCCTCAATCCTCCTGGGGTGGCCGTGGAAAATATGTAGCAGCAGAAAGTGGGGGGCTTCTCTGTGGAGTGCCCTTGGCCTGAAGAGACAGAAAGGGCAAAATTACTACTTGTGTGGCGCCATGAGTGGAACAGTTTCTCTCCCACTGAAGCCAATTTGGAAGGCGCTGGCCACTGCAAGTCCAAACCAGAGTCTAATAGGATGTGGGGATTAGAAGCAGGATAAGAAAAAGAAATGGTGCGTGTTTTATCCAAACCACAGGTGCCTGACCACCTCCTGCTATTCATAAGTAAATAAAAAAAGCTGCATTGCTGTTGATAATCCAGGGATTATAGGCTTGTTATTTGATACCCAGGGCCGAGTTGCTCTGGGACATCATCTATGTGAACCCATCAGGTTTATTCCACACCACTCAGTAGGTGAGCTGGAACCAGTCGGGCCCAAAGCCTTCTCACTTTGGATGTCTTTCAAGTCATAGCCTGCATGTTCACTGCCAAGAATATTTCATCTTCTGTTCCCACACTCAAGTCCATAAAGATGAAAATCATTTGACCAGTTGTTCTCACTGTCCAATTACTTAACCTCATTTATCTTCTTTAAATTTCACTGAATAACTCGAGTCTTAGCTTCCCCACCTCTCTACCCAAGCTATCCTCCACTCTGGGTGTTTGCACAATTAGTCAGAGAATTTGAGGAATAGCTCAAGTACTGTTTTGGTTTGAGTAACAATTTTCCTTTGGAATAAACTTGTTCATTCTATTTTTTAAAAACTTCACTTAATTTCGCTGATTTGTCAGTCTTCCCATCACACTAATTTAGGCCCGGTCTTTTCAAAGGAGCTGCCTCTCGCATTGATCATGTAGAGTCTTTTATGCAGAAATGGGGAGGAGCACCCCCTAAATGTCTGCCGTCAAGTTATTTTCATTTGGAGTTTCCTAATATTCCTCTCCATCCTCATAGAGGGGGATGACGACATAGATCATCTTTATGCCACCTGTCAGAATAAAAGTCACCAATGCTTTGTGGCTCCTTCGGAGTCTAGCTGCTGCCAGGACAAAGCTTCTTTTTCAATTTGCCAACTTTCTTTCTCCATAGCTCTTCCTTGTAAAACCTTACACTTGAGGGTTTTTATTTAAAAGGAAAAATACAAGCTCTGCAAATGCTCAAGCATCAGTTTTGATAGCACTGTGGGAGCACATTAAGGAATGTGTTATAAAGTGGGAGACATATATGCTATGTGCTGAGTATAATGAGGCTTACTGATTAGTCTAACTCACTGAGGCAAATCACTACACAGTTTTAAAGGTCTCCTCTTCCATGTACTGTAATTAAATTAAAGTTAAAATGTAGTCATTATTTAGAAACAGGATGCCATTTTTGTACTGACTTTGTGAACTCATAAGCTCCAATGAATGCAGAGATAAAATGCCGGAACACAAGTTGACTATATATTATCTTATCTATCTTGTATTTGGAATTAAATTACTCAAGAGTTCAGAGGTTAATAAGAAACACAAGAACTATTCTCTATATAATAGTAGCTTTGTGTTGGTTGAATTTAAATACAACTGGAGACCATTAATTGGATTATTTCCACACAGGCATGCAAGCTTAACTATGCACACGTACACACATTGTCATACGCAAGCAGTTTCCTCACCTTTACAGAGGGCCTTTGAAGTGACAGGAACTATGCTTTACAGATACTATATCCTGTAAAACATAGAACCATCCTGTAAGATGGGTATTACAAGGCTCTCTTTAGTGATGATATGATCTTAACTTGGATCATTCAAAAGCAATTAAAACTCTAGCACGACCAGAGATCCTTTATGATCTTGCCTCACCATTTCCTCCTCCCCAATCTAGTCTTTCTCATTGTTTTTTTTGTGTGTGTGTTTTTTTTCCAAGTCAAGTTGCTGTCCTTTCAATCTTAGTTGTGGAAGGTGCCATTCAGCTTCAAGTTGTTGTCTCTTCAGTCTTAGTTGTGGAGGGCTCATTGTTTTTGACCTTGGTGAATGGCCCCACTCTGCTCAGCTGCAGAAGCCAGAAACCTGAGAGTTATCCTTGATCACTTCTTCTCCTTTACCCCTGTATTTAGTTTACTATTCAGTCTTATAAGTGTTTATCTCCTATACATCTTTCAAGTCTTTCCCTTAATTCTGTCACCCACATCACAAAACTAGACCAAACTGCTATTACACTTCTTCTGGACTGTGGCAATAGTCTTCAACTCATCTTTCAGCATACATCTTTCTCCACTTCATATTCTTAAAGCAAATCTGACCATGCTACTTCCCTGTTGAAATTGCATCTACAGATTTCCATAACTCTTAATGAAAAACAAAAACAAAAATCACACACAAAAATCTTAATGAAAAACAAAAACAAAAATGATTTTGCCCTTTCTGTCTCCTCAGGCTCATATTGCATCCTTTCTGCCTTTTTGCAGTCCTTCAGTCATATGAATTTCCCTCTGCTTCTTGAACAAATGTTCCATGATCTGACCTGCCTCACAACCTTTTCATATGCTGTCCCCAACGGCTGACTGGAGAACTCTTCTCCATCCCCTTTGCCCAGCTAATACCTACAAGTATTATCTTGCCTTTATCGTTACTTCCTCAGAGAAGCTTTCCTTGAGTCCACCCTAGGACAGGTTCCCTGTCACATGCTGTCATGCATCCTATCTCTTTTCTCTACAGCACTCAGCATAGTTCATGAATATACACTTATATTCATGAAAATTCATTTATATATACTTGTCACTCTCATTTGATTATACATTCCTTGAGGGTATGAAACTTGTCTTTTTGCATTCCACCATAACCCCAGTACTTAGCAAAATGCCATGTTTAGCAAATATTTAGTCATATATTTGATTCATATCCTGACTTTTCTTTAACTAAAAAGCCTCTCTAATTACTGACTTCAGAAGGGAACAAATTTCCATAAAGAAAGAATAGGGAAAACAGTAGGAAGCGAGTATACAAAGTAGAACTAGTTTTCTATTTGATGTGTTTTGGTGGTCGGAGGAAAAATGTCACTGACAAGTCGTGATGCCTAGAATGTCCACAATTGGAAACTCTCCTTTGTTTTGTTTTCATTTTTATTTTTCAATTACACTTGACATTCAATAGTATTTTATATTACTTTCAAGTGCACAGTGTAGTGGTTAGACATTTATGTAATTTACAAAGTGATCTCTCCAATAAATCTAGCCCCACCTGGCACCATACCTAATATCATTGACTATATTCCCTATTCTGCACTTTACATCCCTCTGACTATTTTGTAACTACTAATTTGTACTTTGTAATCCCTTTACCCTTTTCACTTTGTCCCTCCAAACCTGGAAACTCTCCTTTGAGTTGAGCATATTTTCTAGAAACTCAAATCAGGTGGAATATGTATCACCTTGGTTAGAACCAGCGGTCCAAATGAATCCAAAGGATAGGCAGCAGAAAGTAGATTCTCAAGAAAACTGGTCAAAAGAGAGGTAATTTTGATCAAGGAGAAAGGGTTTGAAACTCACTGGATGTGTCAAAACTTGAGACAGTAATACTTGTGTAAGGAAAAGGTATGTACACACATGTGCCCAGACAGGTAATAGTCAAGCTCCCCACAAGCAGGCTCTCGTAGTCATGGCTGTGTATAATATAAAACTGAATCCTCCGTGGCCCCAGTTCAACCTTGGGTGCCATTGAAAGATACATCAGTTCAGCATCCAAAATAATTGGAAAACATTTAACTAACCCTAGCATATTTTTAAGTCATCAAAGAAAAATCACACTGATGATGCAAAACAACACTTGTCAAATATCTTATTCCCATCTCTCTCTCTCTCTCCATTTCAGGCACATGCCACGACTGCTCCAATACCCTGCCTTCAAATTCCAAGCTCCCTCACATTCTCACAAGTGCAGCTCTTGGAGGCTCTCTAGTCTCATACCCTTGTCCTCTCTGGCTCAGCTTTTTATTATATGGATACATGTATCTGAGATCTCTGGCTGCTGTTTGCCCATTCCCCAGCTCCTCCAAACATCAGGACGTGACCCAGCCAACAGAAATCTCACCTGCTTAGAAGTGAGTGAGAGAGTAAGGAAGAGACTGAAAGTATTTATAATTAATTGATAGAGCATTAAAAATGCTATCATTGTCCCTATTGTTGTTGAAAAATATGCAATTTTATACTACCCCAGAGCAAATAAAACCCTGATTTCCATTTCATAATTGATGAGTTGGACATCATGCCCTACCATGCTTTGGAAAGCTATGATTTTTCTCTTCTTTGGGGCATTGAAAGATGGAGTGGGGGACAGACCTTCTGGTGCCTTTTAACCATAAACTGTTGGATGAATTGTGTCTGAGTAGAACATTAGATTGAACAACTCTGTAAGTGAGAAAGCAAAAAGATGTATTAGACACCAAGATAAGAAGTCAGGGAAGATGCCAAAAGAGAGGAGAAAGATGCGCAAAAAGAGGAATAACACTAAAAACAACCCATTCAAGTTGTCATTTTGTTTCAGCTAAGACCTGGTGCAGAGCTCTATGAGACATCAACCATAAATACACTCCAGGAAAATTGCCTGGAGATAATTAATCAAAACTTGGGGGTCCAAAATGTTTATCATCATCAATTTACACAGATGAGCCATGTATCTTCAGAAACGAAAGACAGCCCCTTGCTGATGTCTCCTCTAATGGACTGGTTAGCACTGGGCTCTGAAGTGAAACACTCCAAGTAATATAGATTTCAAAGTATGGCATGCTTTCTGCAGTGAGCACATTTAATGATTTTCTCATTTGATATCTAATGAGATTTTTCAAACTAATTGCAGGCTTACAAAATTTTTGAAAGAAGACAGGAACAGCAGTAAGAAAATAAACCATGGCAATGATACCATGCTGGAAGAATTGAATATGATACCTTTGGTCCCAGAAATCTGGTTTTAAATAAAATGGTAACCAAAGTATTTTTCATCGAATTAATTAAAAAATAATTTTAATACATAAATACTAGATTATAACTGTTTCGAAACTCTGCATGCCTTGCAGGTGGACCTGACCATTATAAAGTCCATTCAACCGCAAACCACCATTGCTACATTTTAATTTCAATTTCCAGTGGAATTTCTAGTAAAATATGAGGTCTGACAATTATGTTCGCAAACTTGCCATTGTATACTTACATTAGCAGCACTGTACAAACAGCTCGGTAAGGTTTCGTAACCTTACAGTGTCTCACAGCTGTGTTCATGTCGACGTGTGGTGGTGTCTTGCTGAGTGGCGTTCATTACTGTTGTTGCATTATTTTTCATTAGTGTTTTTGTGTGCCATCGCAAGACTGTCTGAGCTTGAATTAGAGCAACAAATATTAAATTTCTTGTTAAACTTGGCAAGAGTGGTAGTGAAATCAGGGACATGTTAGTCTAAGTTTACGGGGATGATGCTATGAAGAAAATGGCAGGGTACAAATGGATTAAACGTTTCTCCAAGGGGAGAGAATGCGTCAATGATCAAGAGAGGTCAGGCGGCCAGTAACGGGCAGAACTGATGAAAACATTGCAAAAATTCATTGAAGTGTGCATCAAAATCATCGGCTGACTGTGAGAAACACAGCAGACCAAGGAAACACTGACAGAGAAAACAGTTAGGAAAATCTTCAGTGAAAATCTTGGCATGAGAAAGCTGTGTGCAAAAATGGTCCTGAAAAAAGCTCACCAATGAACAAAAGCAAAAGAAAGTCAAAGTTTGCCAAGATCTTTTGGAGAGGCAGACGATGCTTTGGGCCATGTTATCACTGGTGATAAAACATGGGTGTACCAATAGGACCCTGAAACAAAGCATCAAAATGCACAATGTAAGTTAGCCAGTTCTCCACGACCAAAACTGTTCCATCAGTCCAAATCAAGAGTCAAAACAAAGTTGCTAACTTTTTTGATATCAGAGGGATTGTTCGTTATGAATTTGTACCAACTGGAGAAACTGTTGACGAAGTTTACTATTTGAAAGTGCTGAAAAGGCTGTGTGAAAAAGTTAGATAAAAGCGACCTGTACTTTTTGCCAACAATTCATGGCTCTTTCATCACGACAATGCACCAGCTCACACAGCACTGTCTGTGAGGGAGTTTTTAGCTAGTAAACAAATAACTGTATTGGAACATCCTCCCTACTCACCTTATCTGGTCCCCAATGACTTCTTTCTTTACCTGAACATAAAGGAAATATTGAAAGGAAGACATTTTGGTGACATTCAGGATAACAAGGGTAATATGCGACAGCTCCGATGGCCATTCCAAAAAAAGAGTTCCAAAATTGCTTTGAAGGATGGACTAGGCACTGGCGTTGGTGCATAGCTTCCCAAGAGGAGTGCTTCAAAGGTGACCATAGTGATATTCAGTAATGAGGCATGTAGCACTTTTTCTAGGATGAGTTCTCGAACTTAATTGTCAGACCTCGTACATATGAGGTGGTCTCCATGAATTTTTTATAATGCCGAAAAGCCTATGAAATATATCCTAGCAGTTCTCTAGTTTAATTATAGACTGTTCCATCTTCTACGTAGCCATATGATTTTTGACATGATGCTTGTCTAATACAATATATTTGAAATAAACAGCATATGTAATCCCATTCCACTCTAAACCTTCACATTAAAAAACAAAATTATGCTACTCATGTTAACTTCCTGACTTAGTCTTCAAATTATTTTTCAAAGAGAAGGAGAGAAAGAAAAAAGATAAATGAAGCACAGGAAACCTGCTAAGCGTCTGAGATTAAATTTAACAGCGACAGAGGCAATCGCAGCATATTTTTATAACCTAGTAAGGAGACTCCACGTGGATGATTGCATAATCAATTGTTTTTGTTCAGTAATAGGATGCATGTGCCAAAAGATAAACTGTTTGGGTTCAAAGGACAATGAATTCGTTTAAAGAAGTTCCTAATAAAAGTGATTCAATCTTTGTATTTAGCTTTTAATACAGAAAAATTAATTAACATTTGCATTATGAGATCTGACCTCCCCAGGGAAATATAATCAATTCTCCCAATATAGAATGGATTCTGCAGAAGACATAATTTCTTATTGTGGTGCTAATCAATCATGTCAGTGGTGCAGGGGAACTGTAAATGATGCACAAAACTATTAAACGCTGGGCTTTTAAAAAGCCAGTTGTCAACGCCATAGCATATAAATATATACTTATAGTGGGGACTCTTTAATTATAATATTGATTAAATTATTGCAGTTCCTGGCATAATACATGATGATGGTGTGCTATCTGGCAGGAATATAAGACAACTGAAAATACATCTATAGTTTTGCAAATGTAATTTCACAAGAAAATTGTATTAATTATAGCAACACGATGCATGCCGCTATTGTAAAGGCTGCATTACTGAGGAAACATAAAAGTGTTTGGTTGAAGACTATAACTCAAGAAGAAAGAGTTTAGTTGATTTGAGGCCATTTTTAAACCTTTAGTTTTGTTCATTTTTGTTCACTTGAAGCATCCTTTTTCATCGTGTACCTGATTGTTTTCTATTGAGGTAAAAGTTACATGACATAAAATTCACTATTTTAACCCTTTTAAAATGTACAATTCAGTGGCTTCCAGTCATAATGTTGTGCGACTATTACCACTATCTAATTCCAGAACATTTTCCTCACCCCAAAAAGATACTCTGCCAAAAAGTGACCCCTTAAGCAGTCACTCCTTGTAAAAGGAATCACACAATATGTGACTTTCTATGTGTCTTCTTTCATTTTGAATATTGTTTGCAAGGTTCATCCATGTTGTAACATGTATCAGTAATTCATTCCTTTTTATGGCTAAATGATATTTCATTAATACATATACCACATTTGTTTATCTGTTCTTCAGTTGATAGACATTGGGTTATAACAGCCACTTTCTGGCTATTATGAATTATGCTGCTATTAACATTCATGTAAACATTTTTGCTTGAACACTGTTTTCAAATCTCTTGATATATATACCTAAGAGTAGAATTGTTGGTTATAAAGCAAGTCTACATTTAACACTTTGAAGAAACACCAAACTGTTTTCCGCAGTGGCTATACCATTTTTATATTCCTATCAGTGGTGGATGAGAGTTCCAGTTTCTCTACATCCTTGCTAACACTTATTTTTTGTTTGTTTGTTTTGTTTTGTTTTAGAAATATCTATTGAGTTCCTTTGCCCATTTTTAAATTGATTTTATTTTGGTCTTTTTGTTGTTCAACTGCACAAGTACTTTTTGTATTATGAGTACTAGACCCTTAGATTTATGACTTACAAACATTCTGGAGATTGTCTTTTCACTTTCTTGATAGTGTCTTTTGAGGCGTAAGAGTTTACATTTTGTAAAGCCTAATTTATTTTTTTGTTGTTGTTACTGCTGTTTCTTGTACTTTGGTTGTAAACCATTGCTAAATCCAAGGTCGTGAACATTTACATCTACGCTTTCTTCTAAGGATTTTATACTTTTAGCTCTTACATTTAGATCTTTGATCCATTTTGAGATACTTTTTGTATGTGGTATAAGGTAAGGGTATAGCTTCATTTTTTTTTTCATGTGGATATCAAGTTGTCCTAGCACCATTTGTTGAAAAGACGATTTTCCCCCATTGAACGGTCTTGTCAAAAATAAATTAACCATAGATACACAGGTTTACTTCTAGACATTCAATTCTATTTCATTGATATGGAATAGAATGTCAGTACCACATTCTTTTCATTATTGTAGCTTATACAATAATTTGTAGCTTACACAATATTGTAACTTATACAATAATTTGAAGTCAGTAAGTATGTGTCTTTCTGCATTATTCCTCTTTTTCAAGATTGTTTTAGCCATTTGGGGTCCCTTACAATGCCATATGATTTTTAGGATCAGCTTTTCCGCTTTTGAAGAAAAGACCATTGGGATTTTGGCAAAGATTGCATTGACTCTATAAATTCTTTTTTTTTTTTTAAGTTTATTGGGGTGACAATTGTTAGTAAAATTATATGGATTTCAGGTTTACAATTCTGTATTACATCATCTATAAATCCCATTGTGTGTTCACCACCCAGAGTCAGTTCTCCTTCCATCATCATATATTTGATCCTGCTTACCCTCAGCTCCTATCCCCCTCCCCCTTGTATAAATTATTTTAAACAACATCTTAACAATATTAAAGCTTTCCATCCATGAACAAGATATGTCTTTCCATTTATTTAATTTTGTTTAATTTCTTTAAACAATATCTTTTAGTTTTCAATGTACAAGTCCTGCACCTCCTAGATTAAATTTAACCCTAAGTATTTTATTCATTTTTATGTTACTGTAAATGGAATGGTTTTCTTAATTTTATTTTTAGATTATTTATTGCTGATATGTAGAAATACTTTTGATTTTGAGTTTGTCTTAGGAATGCTACATATTTTGTATGTTGGTGTTGTCGAATCTTGACATTTTGCTGAATTCGCTTATTAAATAGTTTTTAAATAGATACTTATAATTTTTCTTTATATATGCCTTGGCCAATAAATATAATTTTACTTCTTCCTTTCCAATTTGGATGTCTCTTATTTGTTGTTCTTGCCTGCTTTCCCTGGCTAAAACTTTCAGTGCAATATAGAATAGAAATAAACATTCTTGTCTTGTTCCTGATCTTAGGGGGAATGATTTCAGTTTTTCGTCATTAAGTATGATGTTATTATAGGGTTTTCATAGATATCCTTTATCAGGTTGAGAAAGTTCCTTTTCATTCCTCCTTTGCTGTGTATTCTTATCATTAAAGGGGGTTGGATTTTGTCAAATGTTTTCTTTTTTTTTTTCTTCCTGGATTTAGGTGATTATGTGTTTTGTTTTGTTTGACACATTTTTGTATTGTTTTATTTTTCATTTTATTGCATTGATGGATTTTTCTATGTTGAACCACCCTTCCTAAGTACTAAATATTATTTAGGAGTGGTGTATAATCTTTTGAATATGTTGCTGGATTTAATGTGCTACTATTTTGTTAAGAATTTTGCATCTATGTTCATAAAGAATATTGGTCTGTAATTTTCTTGTTATGTCTTTGTCTGGCTTTAGTATCAAGATAACACTTGTCTCATAAAATGATTTAAGAAGTATCCCCTCCTACTCAGTTTTTAGAAAAGTTTGAAAAAAAAATGGTGTTAATTTTTCTTTATACATTTGATAGAACGCACCAATGAAGGAATCAGGTTTCAGCTTTCCTTTGTTGGAAGGTTTTTGATTATTGATTCAGTTTCTGTACTTGCTGTAGATTTTTCAGATTTTCTATTTCGTCTTGACTGTATTTTGGTAGTTTGCGTGTTTGTAGGAATTTATTTCTCTATATTATCTAATTTGATGGCATAGAACTGTTCATAATATTGCCTTATAATTCTTTGTACTTCTATAAGGTGGGCAATCATGTCTCCACTTTCATTCCTGATTTTAGTAATTTGAAACTTCTTTTGAGGGGTCAATCTTTTCTAAAGGCTTGCCATTTTTGTTGATCTTTTCAAAAAAACCAACTTTTGGTTTCATTGACTCTCTCTTGTTCATATAGTCTGTTTTATTTATTTTTGCTCTAAATTTTATCAAGTCCTTCCTTCTGTTTGCTTTAGGTGTAGTTTGATCTTTTTTTTAAATTTAAGGTAGAAGATCAAGTTGTTGATTTGAGATCTCCTTTTTTAATGAAGGCATTTAAAGCTAAAAATTTCTGAGTGCTGCTTTTACTGCATCACATAAATGTTGGTATGTTGTGTTTTTGTCTTCATTCAACTTAAGTATTTTCTTATTTCTCTTGTGATTTCTTTTTGACCCACTAGTTATGAGTATGTTGTTTAATTTCCAAATATTTGAGAACTTTCCAAATTTCCTTGTGTTATTAATTTCCAATTTTATTCCACTGGGGATAGAGAAGATACTTTGTATGATTTCAGTCTTTTAAGCTTTATAATTGTTCTGCAGCCTACTATATGGTCTATCCTGGAGAATGTCCCATGTACACTTGAGAATAATGTGTATTCTGCTATTATTAGGTGGAATGTTCTATGTATGTCTCTTAGTACAAGCGAGTTAACAATGATTTTGAGGTTTTTTTATTTCCTTGTTTATCTTTTGTCTAATTGTTCTATTTATTATTGAAAGTGGGGTGAAGTTTCTAACTATGTTTTTTCAACTATCTATTTTACCCTTGAATTCTGTCAGTTTTGCTTTATACATTTTGGGGACTATGTTGTTAGGTGTGTGTATATATATTTATAATTGTTGTATCTTCTTGAACTGACTCTTTTATCATCATATAACGTCTTTCTTTGTTTCTTGCAATGTTTTTTTTTAAAGTCTATTTTGTCGATATTAATACAGTCACGCTAACTCTCTTGATTACTATTTACATGAAATAACTGTTTTCATCTTTTTACTTCTCACAGATATTTGGATCAGGTTTTTTTTTTTAAATTCATTTGTCAATTTCTGCCTTTTAATTGGAAAGGTTAATCTATTTATATGTAATATAATTATTTATAAGAAAAAGATTCCATCATTTTGCTATGTGTTTTCTATGTCATAGCTTTTATTTCCTGAATTCCTTCATATTGCCTTCTTTTGTGTTAGATAAACTTTTTCTGGTATAACATTTTCATTCCCTTCTTGTTTCTTTTATACTGTATATATTTGTAGGGTTTGTTTCTTTTGTTGTTGTTGTTTGTTTGTTTTTTAGCGGCTGCTCGAAGGATTGCAATCAATATCTTAATTTATAACAATCTAGTTCAAATTAATTCCAACTTAGTTCCAATAGTATATAAAACTTTTGCTCCTATATAGCTCCATGGCCCTCCTTTTATGTTATTATTGTGACACATTACATCTTTATACCTGTATTGCTAACAACATAGTTTTATAATTGTTGTTTTATGTAGTTGTTTTTTTAAAATCATACAAGAAAAAAGTTTACTAACCAGAAACACATTAATACTGACTTTTATATTTACCCGTGTAATTAGTGATCTTTTATTTTTTAATTTATTTTTTCCATACAGATTTGAGTTTCTTTTTAGTGTCCCATCATTTCAGCCTAAAGGACACCCTTTAGGATTTCTTGTACAGCAGGTCTCCTAGAAACTTACTCTCTATTTTTATCCATCAGGAAATGTTTTAATAAATCCAATTTTGAGGGATATTTTTGCCAAATAAAAAATTATTGCTTAACAGTCTTTTCTTTGTTTAATCACTTTGACTATGTCATGTCACTGCCCTCTGGTTTCCATGATTTCTGGTGAGAAATCAGCTGTTGCTCTTATTAAGGATCAATTGTACATGACAATCACTTTTCTTTTGCTGTTTTTAGAATTCTCTATTTGTCTTTGGTGCATAGCAGTTTGATTATAATGTGTTTCAAAGTAGTTTTCTTTTGAGTTTATCTTATTTAGGGTTCATTGAACTTCTTGAATGTGTAGATTTTGGTCTTTCTTTAAATTTTGGATATTGTCAGCTATTATTTCTTCATATATTATTTTTTCTTTCAAGTCTTTTTCCTTTCTTTTCTCCTTGGAAGATTTATTTTATGCCTATGTTAGTATGCTTGATGATGTCCCACAATATCTTAGGCTCTGTTCATTTTCCTTCGTTTTTTTTCTTTCTTCTCAGATTGGATAATTTCAACTGACCTAGGTTTAAGTTTGCTGATTCTTTCTTCTGCTTGCTCAAATCTGCTGTTAAAAACCTCTAATGACTTTTCCATTTGTTTATCTCTTCAATCTCCAGTGTCTCAACTTGGTTCCTTTTTATTGATATTGTCTATTTGGTGGGACATAATTCTCAATTCTTCTTTAATTCTTTGTATATGACTTTCTTTACCTCTTTGAGCATATTTAAAACAGTTGACTTAAAGTTTTTTTTCTATTAAGTACAATGTCTAAGCTTCCTCAAGGATAATCTCTGTGAATTTTTATTTTTCCAGTGTATAGACCAAACACTCTTGTTTCTTTGAATGCATCTTAACTTTTTTTTGTAAAAACTAAACATTTTGATTATTATAACTTGGCAACTCTTGAAATAAGATTCTCCACCATCCCAGGGTTTGTTATTGCTACTTCCTGCTGCTGATATTGTTTGTTTTTTATCTAAACTAATTTTGTAAAATCTGTATTTTTTTGTCATGTGTAGCCACTGATATCTCTACTTGGTCAGTTTAGTGGTCAACTAGTGATTTGACATATATTTCCTTAAATACCTAGAACCCTCCCTTCCCCAAAAAAAATCTTCCAGTTTTTACAGATAAACTGTGTGCATGTTGGGGTACACCTTCAATATTCAGTTTGGAAGTTTATAACTCTGTCTTAACTTTTACTTTCTGCTTTCACAGAGCCTGAAGGTGATCCAAGATGAGAACTAAATTTCCAAGAATGTGTGGAAGTTTTTCAAAGTCCTTATTCTCCAAAGCATATCACTTTCCAGATATTTCTCCCATGCTTTTTAGTGTGTCTATTATTTGCTCCAACTGTTATCACTTGCCCCAAATGGCAACAGGTAATGTTTCTGACAAATGTCCCCAGGTAGCCAACTCTACACCCTGGGAGAGCTCTGGGTTAGGTGAGATAAAGACTAGCCCTTTGATCTAGTCATTCAGGGAGCCACGAGACAGGTCAAAACCCAAAACCATAACTATTTGAGAACAGATCTGCTCTGCTTCAGCCAGCACCAGGAAACCATACCGGAAATGCAGGCTGACATCTTCAAGATCACTCCTGAGCTGCGAAGGGAGTACAGGGTAGGGCAAAGATTAATTTAAAATACCACAGAGCTATCCAACTGAGATTCAGCCACCTTTTCCATGATTATATGTCTGGTTGATGTAAATCTTTGGCTAGTTTCCTAAATTCTGATAAAACGTATTCCGGCATGACAGTGTTTTGTGTTTATTCATTGTTTATTTGTGGAAAGACAGGGCTTTGGAGTTCACTACTCCACAATTTCTTCTAGTGTTACCCTATCCCCTTTTATATCACAAAAATACCTGAGGTAGAGAGGAGAATTCACCAAGAAACTGTTTTTTAAAAAACAGTGTAGCTCATAAAACAGTGAATGACTTAATTAATTGTGTTATTTTGTCACATTGCTTAGAGTTGACATTGTACATAATTGTAAATTATTTGGAGGGTAATAAATTTTGCAGGTGATATAGAGTCTGTACTGTATGAGAAAAGCATACCAAAGTATATCAACTGATTTTCCCCCAAGTTGAAATTTTCTAGTTCCATTGACTCTGGATTTATTTTTAAAACCCCTGAATTTTAAAAAGAGAGCAAGATGCTATGGTCCAATTTAGTGCACAGAGTCAATTTCCATTTCATATCCAGATATGTTTGATTTGTTTGTTTTTTTTAACTGAATGCTCTAGTAGGAAACCTCTCAAAAGGAGTTATAAACATAGGGGATAGTTTATTCAACACAGAGAAGAAAGGAAAAGGAAGCTGTAAGATAAGAAGCATACGAAGTTCTTTATCAAGTTGAAGCTGACAATGTTTGGACATTCAAGAAAAATCCAACTTCCCTTGATGACATCCATCCATTTATTCCTTATTTAGCCTAACCATGCATCTGCAATCAAATATCGATTCAATACATATTTATCACATTAATATTATCATTGTAAATGATGGAAATGCTGACCTCATAGTCTATAAGGTATTCTACTTCCCCTCTGGACGTGGACAGAAGATCAATATAAAGATTGTCTTCTGCATGTCTTGGAATATTACCACAACCCCTGCAAATTAAGGACAATAACAGCTCCTTGAATTTATGAACCAATGATGAGTTCTCATTTAATAGCTTCTATTTTCTCTATGAAGTGGACAAGATCATTTGTAAAAAGTAGATAGATGGTTGAAGGTTTATGCCAGCTACTGCCCTCTGCGCATAACATTTAATATGCACAACAGATCATGAGTCCATGGCTTTTATATTCCCATTATACAGGTAAGTAAATAGAATCACAAGAAAAAAAAAATGTTGAGTAACTTGCCCCGGATCTCACTTCTTGTCAGTGGTGAATGAGGACATGAATCTAGTCAGTCTGATCCCAGAGTTTACATCCTTAAACGCTATAATAACTCTCTTGAGTTGAGTTTATGACTATGAATTTATGGACACAGATCTTTGTAGTTGTGTAGATTTTCTTCTCCAATATTCCAGTCCAGGTAAGGGCACTAATAATATGGAATTCCAGACTTGAATTTTTGACATGCAGATGCAATCAAAAAATAAGAGGATAAGAAGGTGAAATGAATAAGAGGATGATTAACGTGATGGAGCCTAGACACTGAGTATGGAAGGAAGGGCAGGAGGGGCTGGATAGTGGTGAAGGAAGCGTTGGGATTTTGGAGGTCTTAATAAGATTCAAGACCAGAGGCTGTGAAAGTAGCTAAGTGAGAGAGCTTTTAGGATAGGAGGTAGTGGAGAGGGAGTAGGATCTGTTTTGGCCTTATTTGTGGAAGTCTGAGGATAATTGGAGATGATGGTCAATTCAAAAGGATTCTGTAATTTGAGAATCCTGACTGTTAAACTGGATGTCCACATGGATGTTAAAGATATTTTAAAAGATGGTGAAATCTGGACAAGGGAAGGTCTTTGAACAGGTCAAGCCTTGAGCTCATTCACTGTCTATTTGGTCAACCCCCTTACTTTCCAGTCATCTCTCAGCCTTGCCCTTTGTTTTTGTGGCTTACTTAGAAGAGCTAACATGAAATTATAGGTGGTGATATTCTTACAGTAGGGCTCCTGTGATCCCCAAGAGTCGTTTTTTTTTTTTTTTTTTTTTTTTTTTTTTTTTTTTTTTTTTTTTTTTAGCCCTCCAATTGAAGGAGAAATAAAGAGAAGCACATTATTTGTTCATAGCATATTCTTACTTGCAAGTATTTTATTCCTGAGTTCGTCACTTATGAGGATTCTGAATTAAGGAAGAAGGATGTAAGGGCTGTAAGAATTTTATTCACAATTTTATTACAATTTGTTTATTTGTTTTCTCTCTTCCTAGGTTTACATTTCTCCATAGCAAGAAGTTAGAAAGAGCACATTTTGAAGATTTCCCTGTGCCTGCTAAGTAAGCCACATTAATCACAGGCCTCTCAGTAAATTACAGTGGTTTGTGCATCCCATAATTGTAAGTCACCATCTCTGTGCCCTCCTTAGCATAGAGAGAAAGGGACCTGCCCTACCAAATCTCAGTTCTCATAGCACCATGGCTGGCTGCTTGAGAAATCTCATGTCCTAAGAGAAAAGTCATTTCAGCTAGTCTAAATGAAAGGGCTTGGCAAACGTCTTCCAAAGTGCTGGCACTGCTACTGCTCTCCCTTGCCCCATCATACACTCCCTTTGGAGACTTATCCAAGAATCCATACAGATCATGTGTGAACTAGCAAGCCCTAAGGGGACTGGGAAACCCCGCAGCCACACACAAAGCTGACGAGAACCAACTGAAAAGCAAGATGTACATGTGTACAAGAGACAGGAGCCATAAGGTAAGAGCCAAGGAGGTGAGCGTTACTCATCACTCTGAGCCAAGATGACAAATCAGTTAGACCGGGATAATGTGGAAGGAAGGAAGGCAAGTCCCTGACAACCAATGACTGGTTCCCACTGTCCTCATGCAACTTCCTCATGCATCACAGATTATCATTCCTACATGTCATCATCAGAGGGATAAGCAAGCTTTTAACCACTAAGGGCTCCTTCTTCCCAGGAAACCTGGGAAATTTCCTGGGAAGAAACTCACAACTGTTTGATCAGTGGTTACCTTTAGGCGGCAGACTTATGAGGAATTGGTATTCTTTCCTCTATTTTTTAAATTTTCTATTTTTTTCTATAGTAAGCATGCATATTGTAAAATAAATGTAAGCTTCTTTAAACTTCATTCCCCTTGCCTTCCTTCAAATGAGGTTCTTTTATCATTTTATCTGTGACATAGAGCAGACATGAAACCCTTCCAGCATCTCCTGACCCAGGATATCTGGCCAAAATGGGTAGAGTTCCTACAATGGCTCCTTATTTTATTGAAGTAGTGGCCCCCACAGAGGAGCCCCTCAATGAATGCTGGAATGTTCTCAGCTCAGGAGAGTAACATGAGAGGACACATAACACCATCAGCACCAACACCTCTCAGAAAAATATTCTACTATTGTTGGAAATATTTAGATGTCTTGCCTTTTACAGAAGATAAAAACTCATATGTAAACTAAATTAAATCAAATCTTTCTCCCTACCCCACTTTCACCCAAATTGTCTTTGCTCACTGGCTAGCAACATCCAGCCCAACACTCAAGACTCAAGCAGTCAGGAGCCAGTTTTGTCTTTTATCAGTTAAGTCTTTATCCCTATATCTAGAGCTCAGTAAAGGAAACATTCTTATCTTCATGTCATGGTTTGAGGAAGAAGAGAAGATGAAAAGGAGCTAGAAATAAAGTTTGGATAGTCAAGTATTGGAAGTAAAAAAAAAAAAAAAAGCACTCATTCAAAATGTGTTTAAACTTCCTAAATCTGAAGTACTCTGAATGTAATTCACCTTTAATTCTGATTTAAATAATAACATACAACCCACCGCCATGCCCCCTTACTCCTGGGAAAAGGGGGTGAAAAGGAGCAGCAGCAGGAGTCCAAAATGGGTGAATAAACCATTAGATATGGAAACTTTGAATAAGTTTTAGTAGAATGAAAGCTCTGCTCTGTAGATTAGAAATGTACCATTTTATAATTGGGTAGAACTTTATAATCATCCTCCTTATCTCTGTCACAAGGCAGCTATTTCTTTCTAAACTAAGACAAATTTACATAAATTAACATCTTGCTTTGTTAAGTTTCAAGTTTCAGAGGGAAGGAAAGGGGGATCTATTAATAATCTATAATTATTAGGTATCTACTGTCAGCTGGTACTATGGTTTTAGTTTAGGAAAGTATCTTGCATCATTTTTGCCAAATCTTCTATGTTGGGAACACTAAGGTTCAGAGGCAAAGTGACTTGTCCAAGATCATACAGCTGCTTAAGAGGCAGGCCTCAATTCAAGATCGATTTGAGTCCAAAGCCAACAACTCCTTTCTCCTAACCGTTCTTCAGAACACTTGTTTCCATTAGTTCTAACTAACGTAATTGGAATTCTGAATCATATGCGTTTAGCCTTACAAACAAAAGAAGGCAGATAATACAAGAAAAATAAGACCCATGAATATAATAAATTCATCACAGGAGTTTTGCCTAGCCTGATGATTGTATACATTCAATATAAAGTTCTCTTTTCAAATACCATAAGTAATCTATTTTATTATTTAAATTTTAAAAACATTTTAAATGATTTCTCTTGAGGCTATCATACCTTTTGAAAGAACCATATGGTATTGCTAAAAACATGTAGAATTTCTCTTGCAGAGTCATAAGGATTTATATGTAAACCAAATCCATTCACATGCTCCTAACTTATTCCCCTTGCTCTCCATTTCCACTCGTTTGCAAGAGTCTAAACCAGGTTTTCAAAATAGCTTTTTGTAGTTTTTCATCTTTGGAGATTTAAATTTTAAATTTATGTCTTTGCTACCCCAGGCCTTCTTGTTTCCTAATTTATTTTTCACTTACTTCAAGCCATCAACATATCCCTGCCATCAGGTTTGATTTATATTGTTTAGGAACATAATCCAATCATGAGTCTTCCTTGGGAATGCCAACATGGCAAGACAGAGAGCTCACTTTAATGATCTTACTAGAGTAGAAAACAAAAAGCGAAAAATCAGTAGAACTTTAAAAATACTATTAGGCAAGACTGTAAGCCTATGGTAACATAAGAAACTTGGCTCTTCCCTGAATCCAGAATTGAAAGCAACAAGCCTTCAGTCTATTCCCCTTTGCTATTTTCTCTTTTTTACATACAGGAACTGGAATCCAGTGTTGAAGTTATACATATAATACCCCAAATAACCACAATCTTTTCCCCATCTCTATCCCAGGTCCTGTGTGCATCTCCACTAAACCCAGTCTCTTCCTATTGTACCTAACAAGGTGAACTATTTGATCCTACCACTAAATGAACATGGACACCCCCGACCAGAATGTTCGTGTTGGTTCTTTGTGTTGCTAATCACAGAAACCAACACTGGTGATTCAGCTAAAAAGGATATTTGTTAGTGGGACATTGCAGTATCTCCCAGTCACAAGCAAGCTTCAGCTAGGGCAGGAATCAGGGAGACTCCAGGGACATCAGCTGCAAGAGTTCCTGGACATTCTAACCATTGTTCTACACTTAAATGACTCAGATTCAAAGACTCTTAGACTTGGTGTCTCTTTGTTCCCTGGTTATATTCTCAGGAGAGACTATCTCATTAATTGAGCCTGGACAGGTGACCGCCCCCAGGTTCCATCGTTTAGCTCAGTGTCCCTGAGTGTACACATAGCCCACAAAAGTCAAACCTTGGGTCCTGGGAGCTATACCCTGACAAGAGAAGGTTGCTGTGTCCCAAGAGGCTTCCCTAAGAGGCATCTCATAGATGCAGACTCCACGCCAATGCATAGCACCACTGAATCTTCTGAGGCTCTCCGGAAGGGTGGTGGCCCAGGAGACACCCCAAGTTTAATTTGCAAAGACTTAGTTAGGAAATACAAAATTAGCATATATGACATGTCAATAGAAATCTCTATTTTTACTTAGTTTAATTTGCAAATGTCAACAGTACACGTACTATGTGCAAAACATTAGTTTATATAACAGTTCTCTTAAAAAGGAAAAAAAGAACTGACACATACCATCAAAACAAGCATTTTCTGAAACTGACCCAAAAGTCTTAATTAATGGTTATTCATTCACTCATTCATTCTTTCAACCAATATTTACTGAGCTCCTACTAAGTATATGCCAGGCATTGTTGTGGTTCTGAGGGTAGTGAACATAAGTGAGAAAAATCCCTGCCCTCATTCAACATTCATTACTATATAAGCAAAGTAAGTAATGGCTAAGAGATGGGTTTAAACCTTGGCTCTACCACATACTGGGTGAAAGGCACATTTTTGAATCTCTCTGTTGTTCAGTTTTCTCATGTTTAAACTGAGAATGATAATAGTACCTATCTAATAACGTTGTCATAGAAGTGTACCTGTGTCATGGTATGAACTGCTATCATCACCACCACCATTATTATGTGACTCTTCAGCCAGTTCTCATCCCCTCGACCCCAAGGTCAACGCCTACAGTTACCCCTGTGTCAACCAAACTTCACCCAAAAGCTCTCAAACCAGACTGATGAAGCTGAGCGTGGGAGTTTCACTTACTCACTGAGTGTGTAAAGGACTTATCCAGTTTTGGGTTCACCAGAAGTAGATGCTGAGATGGAGTTTGTGGTTCACATGTTTATTGGGATCAACACCTGTGAATGTAGGAGAGAGGAAGCAGGATTAGGCCAAAGGACAAGATGAACTGCAGCTCAGGTCCAGCATATTCCTGACCAACTTGCAGGATGTCCTGAAGCTAGTATTGTCTGTTAGAGTGTGTCTTATTAGGCCAAAATGGCTGGGTCTTTATATCCTTATTACTATCGCTCACTGCAGAATCTAGAGCGTCTAGCCAGGGTGCTCCATGTCTACCACAGCCTGCGTTAAGGCCCGCATAAGAAGAAAATAAATGGTATTAAGCCCTACGAAACGTACTGTTTAGTAAGTGAAAGGAGTCTTCATGGGTAATGGTAGCAGACAGAATGTGTTCAGGTAAAGATTTACTAAGTGTTATGAGAGTTCATTTAATAGAAAGACTACTTCTGGCTGAGATAACAGCACAAAATAATAGTGTTTAACTCTTCAGGCTAAGAAAATGTTCAAAGATGAATTTAACAAAAAATTGATAAACTCTTGCATGATTAGTGTATTAGTTGTTCTCATTTAATTGAATTTTATCTCTTCAATTAAATTGGCATGAGAATATCTGATAGTCTATATAAATGCAATTCAATGTATGGTCGACAGACGATGATAGTCTGCAAACTGTTCCTTACCAGTCCTTAATGAGATAGAGAGAGTAAGAATAAGCATTTAAAACGGTTTATAGCAATTTGACATAGTAATTTCCTATCTATTGGATCTAATAATAATCAATTGGGGCTTTTGTTTTGTATATCTGTTTTTTTTCCACTTTGTTTTTATGGTAATACATTTTATTGTATTTTACAAAATGGCTAGTCTGTAATGGATTAGATTTCTTTAAAATACATGTTCCATCATATAGTTTGAGTCATCTGTAAATATCATATATGTCTTATTCTTACTGAACATATTTTTTAATATTTTTAAAACTATATCTCAAGTCAAATTCTTTGTCATGCTTATGATTGTTAATTTGGAAGGTACAGTGTATCTCATTTTGAATTAGTGTACTTTTCCTACAAATTGCCTAAAAAGAAAATTATTTTTGTGGTACAATAAAATACATGTATTTGGTCTTTGTCTCTGGTTCCTGGCACAGAGCTCCTAAAACCCTTGGAATCTTTGAAGTGATAAGAATGCCTGTTGTATACTAAAGAGATGACTGGTGGCTGGAGGCCCCTAGACAGTTTCAGGATGGGAGCAGGCCACTGGAAATACCATGCCATGATTGAAAATTGGAACTTTTAGCTCCAAACCCCAGAACTGGTTGGTGATTTAATCAATCCTGCTTACATCAGAAACCTCCATAAAAAGACTTAACTACAGGTTTTGGAGAACTTCCGGATTGGTGAACAGATGGAAGCGCTGGGAAGGTGGCATACTCAGAGATGACGTGGAATTGCCATACGCCCCCTCCATTCTGCCCTTTTTATCTCTTCTGTTTAACTAGTCCTGAGTTGTATTTTATAATAAACAGATAAACATAAGTAAAGTGTGTTCTTGAGTTCTATGAGTTGTTTTGCAAATTATCAAACCAGCAGAAGATATCATAAGAACTTCCAAATTTGTAGTAAGCCAAGTAGAACTATGAGGAGCTTGCACACCTCCTTTGCAGCTGGCATCTGAAGAGGGGAGAGTCCTGTGGGACCGAGCACTTGACCTGTGGGGTCTGTGCTAATTCCCTAGTTAATGCCAGAATCGAATTCAATTGTAGGACTCCCAGTTGATATCAAAGAATCAGAGAATGGGAGAATTGGTTGGTGTCAGAAAACACTACACATTTGGTGTCAGAAGTGATGCCAGAAAACAGACAAAAGTTTTATGAGTCCAATTTTCTACTAATGTTCAACTAATTATAATTTTGTTAATGTCACATGAGTGTGACATCAACAGAATTAAATAAAACAAAATAAGAAAGTAATAAAGCCCTAAGATAGCGTTGGTAAAGTTTTCTGATAAAATGTGAGTAATCCTCAAAAGAAGTTAACAAGCATAAATGAAGAAATACCATGAGTTAAATTGTTTTTCAACTATACCCTCAGGTTGTAAAAGAGAAGCAGTGGAGGATTAACAGAGCAAAATACACTGAGCTGAAAAGTTGCTCTTTCCATACATCTTGCCCCAAGATATTTTACAATAAACCACTCTGCCACAAGGCTTGTTTCCATAGCTCTTTTAGAAACTCCCAGCCATCATAAATTATTATTTGTTTTAATGTGATTTAGAGGAAGGAAAAAAAAAACTCAAACATCATAGAGGTATTAAATTAAAATCCAGGATACAAACAATAGTAAATGAGACAGTGGGAATGCATTTGTAAAAAAAAAAAAAAAAATTCTGAAATTTTTTTAAGAAAGAAAAGATGTTGGTAATATAATAATTCAAACCTTTGGCTTATAATTTCCAAAACAGAGCGTTTAGAAATAATTATTAGTATAACAAGATTTGTTTCCTATAACTGAATGTAGACTTGGACATTTTAAAGAATCCTAACATATTCAAATCTGATTTTACTAAATCAATATATTATTTGTACTACAAAAGATTTCTACCTATTTAAAAGGAACCATCACAATGATTTTTTTTTAATTTGTTTTGTTTTGTTTACATGTTCCCTCCTAATATAATAGAGAATGGAAGTAATGTGGTTTAGGAGTTCTGGGAAAAGACATAAAGCCAAGAAGTTAAAATCCCTTCACAGTTGATGAATAAGAAGAGTTTAAAAAAGAAAAAAACAGCATCCCTGTACAGACATTGTTAGACACTTGAAAAACATAATTTAATTTATTAAAAAGAAAAACTTTTTCAAAGGCATGTCTGTAATACGAGTAACACGCTCCAGAAAGCATGTGAGTTTGAGATTCAGAATCTGGGTAAGGAATCACCAGAAAGAATCATTCTAAAACTGAAGCTGGTGATCATTAATACCCAATAAATAAAATTAATTATAATTACTTTTAAATTGTGATTTGAACACAGCCGATTTTTAAAGTAAATGTTCTTCTCTACTTTCCATTGTTCATCATTTAAGAGTCTCTCTAAATTGTAAATAATGTAAGTCAAAATCTTGGATATTTTAAAAAATAATAAGCAATGAAATGATTCAGTATATGAAATTTGTGTATTGAATTGAATACAGAAAAAGAAGAACCAGATACTAAGTACTGGTCTGTGGGTCTCAAGTACTCCTTGACAGAGACCAATATTCTGATTCTACAGGAAAGATTCTTTGCGTCTATAGAGTAGGCTCTCAATAAATGGTTGTTGACCAGTTAATGTGTGTGAATAAACTAATGAATAAATGACATAATATCCCTAAAAAGGAGGTCCTAATACCCAAATAATTTCTTTATTATAACTGCCTCGAGTTACATCTAATTTTCTTGAGGGATGAATCTGCTTACTAAGAAAGTCTCCAATTTACAGTTGAGTTTTCTGAGTGAAACTAATCCCCATAAACTGGACCTTTTCCTTAGGTGAAGTCAATCTTATAGTATAAATATAGTATAAACTGACATTTTGTGTTTATATTGTATTGTTATGAGTTTGTTATGAGTAATAAGATAAAGCACAAAAGTTGAGTGCTGCCCTGCAATGAATAATTTCAAACCATGAACCCTAGTGAGTCTAAAGTAGAAATCTTCATGAATCCAGCCTGGAGCAATCACCTGTATTTATCTACCTTGTCTATCATGGGCTTCACCACTCATATATTTTCACACACATGTGCATAAAACACACACTCATATTAGAATAAATTCATAGACAAACTTAACCTGTTCACTTTTCCCCCTTCTTTTTCGGTTTAACCCCTAAAGAGATACATGTTAAAGCCAGAGCACTTTACTTTTCTAGGGCAAAACAAGAGTTAAGAACTCCAACTGGCTTCTTGCCACTGGTGAGAGGAGAGGCAGAATACACCTGATCACCGCTCTCCATTGTTGCCCAGCTTACAACTTCTTCATGGGCTGATGGCTTATGCATGCCATCCCCTGAATATCACTTCAATCTTTGAGTTGACAGAAGTAATGATTTAGGACTCTAATAGATACTTTAGTTTTAAAGCACCAACAGAGTTGTAGATCTTAAAAATAAAGAAAAAAACTTAGAGTCACCATACTCAGTCAATGTTCAATCACTCCTTTATAATTTTCTTATGAAGATTACTTAAGACAATCTTTCATTTTAAGCGTTATGGAATGACTGAAGAAAGGTAGACATCTTAGATGCTTTGAGTTCAGTACAATTTGCCACTTATTGTATTGATGTGTAACTCCAAATAACTTGGTGCTTTAGAGTAAATGGAGGTAAAAAGATGAAAGGTTGGTGGGAATTCTGAAAAGTATCAGGGAATTAAAAACCCATAAAAACAGCATGCTGGAATTGGGATGAAATCTAGGAATCAATTGGGCTTGGCTTGCTGAAATTGTGAAGTTAGAAACCATAGGTCAGCATATATTATGAAATATTTGCTAATAAAAGGGTTAAGCAGTCAAATAAATTTTGGAAGTACTGGGTTAAATGAACTAAAATTATGTCTATTTCCTGTTTTGCCTCTCCTAGCCCTTAATATGCTAATATACTTAGTGCACCTCCAAGAAAGTCACATAAAAAGTACATAGCAGAGCACTGAGAGGGACACATCTGTGGTGGAGGTACCCCCTGAAGAGTGAGGGGTCCCAGCCCCACCCCAGGCTCCCCAGCTAAGGGGTTGTGTGCTGGGAAGAAGAGTCCCCACAACATCCAGCAGTGAAAATCAGTAAAGGTTCTATCTGACCATCCAGGTGAGATGGAAGGCAGCTAGAAACCCAGAGGTCTTCTTAAAGGGCCCACACACAGACTAACTCACTTGCAAGCACTCATCCTGGGCTCTGGCACGGGGACAGACCTTGAGAGGTGCCAGAGATATATGGGGAAGGACTGGGTTGTATGGCGAGGGCTGGAGGGACAGCCACAATCAACCCTGTGCAGAGTCTGCCTCACATGTAACCAACAGGATGGCACCATCCTTCCTGTGTTGAACCCACCGTCAAAGGGCCAAATCTGAGACCTCATCGGTCTGGTTAAATCCATGCCTGTGTGAACCACCTTGGTATTAGGTTGGTGCAAAAGTAATTGTGGTTTAAAAGATTAAAAATAATTGCAAAAAACCGCAATTATTTTTGCACCAACCTAATAACTCCCTTGGATTCTGCTCTGCACAGCTAGTGTTGTATCGCCTTTGGCACTCCCAGCTCCTGGGCTGTCAGGCGTGCCCCACAAGCTGCTGGAGGCTTGTATAGCAGTGGACAGCCCGCAGCAGCCAGGGAAATTTTGGTGGCAGATAGTCATCCCCAGCTCACACAGCCTTTTTTGGTCAACTCTCATGTCCTGTGGGTCTATGGTAAACAATGACTGGCTGCAGTGGTCTCAGGGCATTTTACAGAGTGGTCACATGCTCAGCACTTGCATAAGCCCTGAATCTGCATTAACTCTGTGGAAACCACCAGCCACACCCTGTAACTCCCTGGAACCCAGCCCCACTCATCTCAGGCAGCGTCGCCAGGGGCACTGTCAACACCTGTCAACCAGCCCAGCCTGTGCACCTAAGGAGGCTCTTTCAACGGCTGAGACTTACAAGCAGCCGGCAGGTGACAACAGGCTTAGGGGCGACCTGGGTCATTTGTTAAGCTGTCCTAGGACTAAAACTGGTGGCAGCCAGCCTCAGTTCACAGCAAAGCCACCCCCAGATGCCTCCAAGGCCAACACCGGCAGCACCCCATTGCGTATAGTTTTGTAGCTCTTACCAGGTAGTACTGGGAAGGTCACAGGCCAGGCTGAAATTAACATGGGAAACCCTCCCAAGAGGCACAAGAAACAACACACCCACAGGCTGGCATCAAAGCATAGCAAATTAGCGCCACAAGTGGCACACGCAAAGGATGGTCTCAACAGGCACAAGAGCCCACCAGTGCAAATCACCCTTTTAGGGTTCAGCCCCCATACAGCAGCTTATATGCTGTGGGCTAGCCAATTCTCACAGCCAGTCAGCCTGGGAGTCAATCCCACCCACTGATTCACCAAAAGCAATTAAGTTTCCACTACAACAGGAGAACACATACAACTCACACAAAAGACAGACACTCCTGGAGCACAAGCATAGGTGATAAGGGAGACTGCCCCACTGGACCACATACTATTAGGTTGGTGCAAAAGTAATTGCTGGGTTTTAACCTTTTAAACCACAATTACTTTTGCACTAACCTAATACATAGGACATATACTACATAAGGCCACCTGGCAAAGACTGAGAGACGTAGGAGATCTATCTAATGCATAGAAGCAAACCCAGGGAAGCAGCCAGAATGAGGAAACAAAGAAACATATTCCAAATAAAAGAACAGGAGAAACTTCCAGAAAAAGAACTAAATGAAATGGAGGCAATCAACCTAGCAGAGACAGTTTAAAACACTGCTTATAAGAATACTTAAGGAACTTAGTGAGAACTTCAACAAAGAGATAGTAGGCATAAAGATGGAAGTAGAAGCCATAAGATGAACCAATCAGAAATAAAGAATACAATAACAACAACAAAAAGACTACACTAGAAGAAATCTAAAGCAGATTAGATGAAGTAGAGGACCAAATCAGTGATTTAGAAGACAAGCTTTTAGGAAACACTCAATTAAAACAACGACAACAAACAAGAATTTTAAAAAGTGAAGATAGTTTAAGGGATCTGTGGGACAACATCAAGCTTAACAACATTTGCATCATAGGAGTACCAGAAGGAGAAGAAAGGGATCAAGGGATCTAAAACCTATTTGAAGAAATAATGACTGACAACTTCCCTAACCTGGAGAAGGAAATAGACATACCACACCAAGACACATTACAATTAAAATGGCAAAGGTTAAAAACAAAGAAAGAATCTTAAAAGCAACAAGAGAAAGATACATAGTTACATACAAGGGAGGTCACCTGAAACTATCAGCTGATTTCTCCACAGAAACTGTGCAGGCAAGAAGAGAGTGGCAGGAAATATTCAAAGTGATGAAAACAAGGAGGGCCTACCACCACGACTACTCTTCAATTTAAAATTGTAGGAAAGATAAAGAGCTTCCCTGACAGGAAAAAGCTAAAGGAATTTATTACAAACAAGCCAGTATTACTAGAAATGTTAAAGAGACTTTTTTAAGAAGAAAGAGGGGGAAAACAAACAAACAAAAGAAGATCAAAAATTAACTATGTACCTATCAATACTCATTCTAAATGTAACTGGAACAAATGCTGCAATCAAAAGACATAGGGTAGATGAATGGATAAGAAAAGAAGACCCATATATATGGAACCACAAGAGACCAACCTCAGCTCAAAAGACACAACACTGACTGAAAGTTAAGGAATGGAAAAAGATATTTCATGCAAAAGGAAATGAGATAAAAGCTGGGGTAGCAATACTTAGACAAAATAGACTTTAAAACAAAGACTATAATAAGAGACAAAGAAGGACATTACATAATGATAAAGGGATCAACTCAACAAGAGGACACACCCTAGTAAATATCTATGCACCCAACATAGGCACACCTCAATATATAAAACAAATATTGACAGACATAAAGGCAGAGATCAACAGAAACACAATCATAGTAGGTGAACTTAACACTCCACTGACACCAATGGGCAGAACCTCCAGACAGAAAATCAATACAGAAACAGTGGACTTAAATGACACTGTAGACGAGGTGGGTTTAATTGATATTTTAGAGCATTTTACCCCAAAACAGCAGAATATACATTCTTTTCAAGTGAACATGGAAAATTTTCCAAGATAGACTACGTGTTAGGCCACAAAACTAGCCTCAAGAACATTGAAATCATATCAAGCGTCTTCTCTGACCACAATGGTATGAAACTAGAAATCAATTACAAAAAAATAATAGTAAAGAAAAACACAGGAACACATACAGAATAAATAATATGCTATTAACAATGAATGAGTTAACAATAAAATCAAAGAAGCAATTAAAAGATACCCTGAAACAAACAAAAATGAAAACACAATGACCCAAAAATCTATGGGACACAGCAAAAGCTGTCCTCAGAGTAATTCATAACAATGCAGGCCCACTTCAAGAAACAAGAAAAATCTCAAATAACCAATTTAACTTTACAACAGCAAAGTCCAAATTGAGTGAAAGAAAGGAAATAATAAAGATCAGAGTGGAAATAAATAAAATAGAGGCTAAAAAAATAGAAAAGATTAGTGAAACCAAGAGGTGGTCCTTTGAACACATAAATAAAATTGATAAACCTTTAACCAGACTCATCAAGAAAAAAGAGAGAGGAACCAAATAAATAAAATTAGAAATGAAGGAGATATGACAACAAACACCACAGAAATACAAAAAAAAAAAAATTAAGAAAATACTATGAGCAGTTATACGCCAACAAATTGTACAGTCTGGAAGAAATGGATAAATTCCTGGAAGCATACAATCTTCTAAAACTGAACCAAGAACAAAAGAAAATATGAACAGACCTACTACCACCAACAGAATTGAATTAGTAATCAACGAGTTCCCAACAAACAAAAGTCATGGACCAGATGGCTGCACAGGTGAATTTTACCAAACATTCAAAGATTAACACCTATTCTCAAACTGTCCTAAAAATTCCAAGAGGAGGAAAGACTTCCAGGCTTGTTTCACGACGCCACAATTACCCTGATTCCAAAACCAGACAAAGACATTACAAAAAACAAAAAACAAACAAACAAACAAACAAACAAAAAACTATAGGCCGATATCTCTAATGAAAATAGAATGCAAAAATCCACAATAAAATATTAGCAAACCAAATTCAGCAATACCTTAAAAAAATCATACACCACGATCAAGTGGGATTCATTCCTGATATACAAGTTTGGATCAATGTCTGTAGTTCAATTCACGTGATACACCACACAAACAAAATGAAAAATAAAAGTCAAACGGTGATATCAATAGATGCAGGAAAAACATTTAACAAAATCCAGCATCCATGTATGATAAAAACTCTCAGCAAAGTGGGAATAGAAGGAACATATCTCAACATAGCAAAGGCCATATGTGACAAACCCACTGCTAATATCATACTCCATGGGGAAAAGCTAAAAGCATTCCCCTTAATATCAGGAACAAGAGAAGGATGTCTACTTTCACCACTTTATTCAACATACTACTGCAAGTCCTAGCCACAGCAATCAGACAAGAAAAAGAAATAAATGGCATCCAATAGGAAAGGAAGAAATAAAACCGTCATTATTTGCAGATGACATCACACTATATAGAGAACCCCAAAGATAGATTCCACCTAAAAACTATTAGAATGGATAAATGAATTCAGTAATGTAGCAGGATACAAAATTAATATTCAGAAATAGGTAGTACTTTTATATATGAAGAACAAACTAGCAGAAGGAGAAAGTAAGAAAATAATCCCATTTAAAATTGCATCAAAAAATAAAATACTTAGGAATAAATTTAACAAAGGAAGTAAAAGAACAGTACTTAGAAAATTATAAGACTTTAAAGAGGGAAATTAAAGGAGATACATATAAGTGGAAACACAAACCATGCTCATGGATAGGAAGAATTAATATAATTAAAATGTCCATACTGCCCAAAGCAAAGTACATATTTAATGCAATCCCTGTCACAATATAATGACATTTTTCACAGAACTAGACCAAATAATCCTAAAATTTATATGAAACCATAACAGACCCTGAAAAGCCACAGAAATCCTAAGGAAGAAGAACAAAGCTGGAGGTATCATGCTACTTAATATCAAATTATGCTACAAGACTATAGTAATCAAAACAGCATGGTACTGGCATACAAACAGAACAGAGATCAATGCAACAGAATAGAGATCCCAGAAATAAATCCACACCTATATGGTCTTTTAATCTATGACAAAGGAGGCAAGAATGTACATTGGGTAAATACATTTTATTCAATAAATGGTGCTCAGAAAACTGGACAGATACATGCAAAAAAAAAAAAATGAAACTGGACCACCTTCTTACTCCATATACAGGAATAAACTCAAAATGGATTAAAGACTTACATGTAAGACCCATAACCATAAAACTCCTAAAAGAAAACATAGGCAGTAAACTCTCAGACATTACCCTTAATATTTTTACTGATATACCGCCTCAGGCAAGGGAAACAAAAGAAAAAAACAAACAAATGGGACTACATCAAACTAAAAAGTTTTTGCACAGCAAAGGAAATTACAAACAAAATGAAAAGACATCCTACTTAATGGGAGAAGATATTTGCCAATGATAAATCTGATAAGGGATTAATATCCAAAATGTGCCTGTGTATATGTCTGTGTGTGCGTGTGTGTGTGTGTGTGTGTGTGTGTGTGTGTGTGTGTATATATATATATATATATATATAAAACTCATACAACTCAACATAAAAAAAAAATCCAAAAAATGGGCAGAGGACATGAATAGACATTTCTCCAACGAGGACACACAGATGGTCAATAGACATATGAAAAGATGTTCAACATCAGAGAAATGCAAATAAAAACCACTATAAGATACCACCTCACTCCTGTCAGAATGGCCATTAACAATAAAACAAACAAGTGTTGGTGAGCATATGGACAAAAGGGAACCATTGTGTACTGTTGGTGGGATTGCAAATTGATACAAACACTATGGAAATCCACTACAGAAGTTCCTCAAAAAATTAAAAATAGAACTATCTTATGATCCAGCAATTCCACTCCTGGGTATTTATCTAAAGAAATCCAAAACACTAATTCAAAAAAAATACATTCACCCCTATTTTTACTGCAGCACTATTCACAATATCCAAGATATGAAAACAACTGATGCCCACCATTGGATAACTGAATAAAGAAACTGTAGTACATATATACTATGACTATTACTTTCCTATTAAAAAGAATGAGATCTTACCATTTGCAACAATATGGATGGACCTAGAGGTTATTATGCAAAGTGAAATAAGTCAGGCTGAGAAAGACAAATACCATGTGATCTCACTTACCTGTGGAATCTAAAGAACAAAATAAACACACAAACAAAACTGAAGCATACCCATAGATACAGAGACCAGACTGATGGTTGCTAGATGGAATGGGGGTAATAAAGGTGAGGGGATTAAGAAGCACCAATTAGTAGTTACAGAAGAGTCACAGGGATGTAAAATACAGTATGGGGAACACAGTCAATAATGTTGTAAAAATCGTGTATAGTTTCAGATGCGTACTAAATTTATCAGGGAAATCACTTCATAAATTATATACGTGTAAATGTCTAACCACTAAACATGCTCCTCCAGCCTCAGTGGATGGTTCTCATGTTCACGGTCTTGCATCCCAGCCATACCTCTAGGCATTTTGTCTGAGTTCCAGTATTGAAAATGGGAGCTGAGAAGAGATCAAAGATTTGTTCCAGCCTAATTAATTCTATTTTTATCGGGAAAATGTTATCTTTCCTGGAAGTGCCACCAAGTAGACTCTGTTTATATCTAATTGGCCAGAACTATCCCATAATCTTCACTGCAAGGAACGCTAGAAAATTGAGTTCAATTTTCTCTTCTTTAAAAGCCAGTCACATTGTTGCCCCAAACCAAATCAGGGTAATGTTAATAAAAAGAAAGGACAAAGGACTTGTATAAAGTGACTAGCTGAATCTACCCGTACTGGTATCATCCCTATTTTCATATGAGGAGACTGAGAGTTAGGAGGTTATATATTTGGTCAGTGTCACATAGCTAATAGGTGAATATCAAAGAATGAAACCAGAAATGTCTGGGATCTCAAAACTGATGTATTTCCCGTTAGCAGGCAGCTTCTCTGGGAGGGAAATACAGGCAACCAGGAAACACTGGAATATAATTTAGATGGAATATCTGTTGATTTGGCTCACAAAAGGAAAGAAAAACAAAGGTCAAAAGTGCCCGTTTGTTCAATTTATTCATCCCACAAAATAAGCTCTGAATTGGTGAATAAGCATCATTTGTCTTAGCCTCTACAGAATACATCCATGTAGTTTGGGTTACAAAGAGAATACACACTCCTAAAATTCTTCTGTCATTTTCATTAAGACTCTTGTCTCCGATCCCTTCAGGTCATTCATTTTCCCCTTGTTTCCTTCCTTATCTCCCTCTCTAGATGCATACTGACCATCCCCACCCCCCACATTGGCTGCCTACATACACCTTTTTCAATACATCTTATGTTCTGGAAGTTTTCCAGATTAATATCTTCTCATAGAGTCTGAGAGACAATGAAGAGAAGATGCAAAAATGACCCTCCATCCTAGCTGCAGGAAAGTTTTGTGTTGCTAGGAAACCATCAGTAGGTGTTAACCATCCCTCACTAAATGAGGTCAGCTCCCAGCAGAATAATTCTTTTTTTTATGGAAGAATTTAGACCACGAGTTCATTTCCTACCTCCAACTGGCTCTGTCTACATATATGCTTTTATTCTTCAATAATAAGCAGCGGAAATGATTAAAAGTAATTTTAGGGATATGAAATTGCACCTATGAGGAAGATCAGAGGAGTTGTGTAACAGAATATAGAGCCATAAGATTAAAGCGTTTCTTATTTTCTTATTCTTCAAATACTGAGACCATTGTTGGGAGCGGGGTGCTGTTCTACATGGGAGTAAACTAGAAAAACATTAAATCAGATTTGGATTAAATATATGACGGAAAAACTATTGTTGGAAGTTTTTACATTTCAGCAGAGATAGGCATAGAGTTAGATATAAGTAATTAAATATGATGTCTGCATAGAGCATATCATTGCTTATATCATTAACAAGACACGTCCTCTGAATTGATTTTCTTAAGGTTGTTGGTTGTTTTTTTGTTTGTTTGTTTTGGTTCTTTTTTTGTCAGAGACATATGTTGTAAGTCGTTTGCTCAAATCGGACTTGAAGGTAGCTAAACTTAGAAGTCTAGCATTATATCATTTCAGAGTGGGAGTAAGGATAATAGAGATTCATTGAACAGTTTTAAGAGGAATAATTCATTCATTCATTGGAGAATTATTTGCATGCCAAATACATGCCAGGCTCTTTCTGGATATTGGAACTAAAAGGTCTGACCTCACGAAGTTTATATTTTAGTGGAAGAGATAATTAATAAACAAGATAATTAGGAAATCTCAAGATCCATTCAAGTTGCCGAAAATGGCACTATTTCATCTTTTCTTATTGCAGAATAGTATTCCATTGTGTATATATACCACTATGTTTTTATCCAATCATCTATCGAAGGACATTTGTCAGACAGAAAAAGTAGAGAACCATATAATTTCACTGATATGTGGTATATAAAACTGAAAACAACAAAAGAACAAGAAAAACAAATGAAGAAACAAAACTCATAGACACAGACAATAGTTTAGTGGTTACCAGAGGGTAACGGGGGAGGAGGGTGTGGTAGATGAGGGTAAAGGGGATCAAATATATGGTGATGGAAAGAGAACTGACTCTGGGTGGTGAACACACAATGTGATATATAGATGATGTATTACAGAATTGTACACCTGAAATCTATGTAACTTTGCTAACAATTGTTACCCCAATAAACTTTAATTTAAAAAAAAAGATAATTAAGAAAAATATATATGTTGGATAATACCATGTTAAAGAGAACATGCAACAGAAAAAGGCAGGTGCTGAAGCATAAATTCTGAATTAGAATATGATGGAAGTGAAGGAGCGAGGCATGCAACGTCTAGGGAAGAGTGTTCTGGACAGAATGAACAGCAGGTGAAAAGCTCCGTAGCAGAACTCCACCTGACGTGTGCAAGGAATAACAAGGAGGCCAATGAAGCTGGAGTAGTGGTGCTGAAGAGGAAAATGGTAGGGACGCAGTCCGAGTTATAGGGTAGTGCGGTGTTGATGTGAGAAGGGGGGAAGATCTTGTGTCGTGCAGGGGATCCTGCCGACTACGCCAAGTGTCATGCGGGGTGTCAGGCGGGGTCTCTGGTCTCGCTCCCCACATAAGAACGCAGGACATGGTGAGGCCAAAAAGGAACACCCACGGAGCCATAGGTAGGGGAGTCATACCACTATACTCTAGCTGGCGGCTGGGTTGGAGACACAGGAAACAGGAGCCACACAATTCTCAACCCTCACTGTGCCGCTTGCAGGCTCAGCCACCATCTTCTTGCTAGCCCCCATTCTTTGCTAGCCTCGCCACGGCAGTTATATTCATGGCTAATGGCTCACTGGTTACAGCTGACGGCCAACTAGCCACAGCTGATGGCCATTTGATCACAGTCGATGGCCATTTACTACCTGAGCCAGCACCTTTCCATGTGAGGCCGAGAGCCTGGAAACTGCTTTTTGGGGCTCTGTCCCCACATCCTGTAAGGCTTGTAGTTCATAGTAAGAACTTTTTTATTTTTCCTAAGAGAGATGGTGTGACCAAGTAATCAGTACTCACAGAATAATCATGGGTTCTCCTACATATCCCAGGCTCCCTTAGAGCTGGGTTTATGCCATGTGCCTAGCTCTGAGCAGAAGTGACGTCTATCATTTCCAGGCGAGGGCAGTAAAGAGACATTATTCGCTTCATGTCACTTTGTTCTACTGCCGTGACCTTCAAATTCAAGTGTTCCAAATGGAAATGGTAAGAACCATCTGACCTACATCAGACTTCTCCTGGGTAAAATATAGCTTTATGCCTTACACCATTATGATTGTTAGGGTACATTTGTTTCTGCAGCAAAGCCTGGCTCTGCCTGACTAATACCGTGGTACTAGTTGAGTTCTAGGCAGTGGATTGACATTATCTGCCTTACATTTTAAAAAGATGATTCCAGATGCCATGTTAAGAATAGCTTATGGGGGGAGCAAATGGAGAGGGAGACCAATGAAGTAGGAGTCTACTGCACTAGCCCAGGTGGCAATCATGGTGGCTGGGTAAGGCTTGTCTCAGTGAAGGTGGTGAGAAGTGGTTGGATTCCAGGTAGGCTGCTGATGAACTGAAAGTGAGGTGTGAGTGAGAAGAGACACAGAGGTTTCTAATCTGAGCAAGTGGAAGGATGGAGTTTCCATCATGTGAGATGGGGAAGGCTGGGAGAGAGCACAAGAGCAGGAATTCAATTTTAAACAACTATACATTAAACTAAGGATATGGAATAGGCAGTTGGATATAAGCATCTGAAGTTCAGGAGAGACAGCTTGTGGTGTATATTTGAGAGTCACCAGCACATATATTATTTTAGTCATGAGACTGGATAAAATTCCCTGGGGAATGACTATTGTAGAAGAAAAAAGAAACCTCTAACTGTGGTACTTGGTGAATAAGAACACAGAGTCTAGAATTGACTTCTAGGTCAATTTATGCTAATAAATGTCATCTAGAAAAAAGCAGACCAATGCTATGCTGAAAAATACCCTGACAAATTCTTTTCAGTGTTTTCAAGCTGGGAAGCAGAATTTATATTGAGAGTGGACTCAGTGCAATGGGTTTTCACCTGTGAACTAGGACTGGTGTAAAAAGAAGCTACCCAAGAATGTGTATATTGGACCCAAATGTCTGTGTGGAGAAAAGAATGAAAGTGGTGTCTGCCCATAAAGAGCAGCACAACTGAATGGAAGAGAAAGCATGTATTAAAATGATTCCATCCCTCACTGCCAGGCATATTGAATCTTGAATCTTGTCAGATTACTGTAATCCATTTTTGCTCATGTGCTGGTCACACAGCCATGTGGCAAGAAAAACTAACAGAGTTATTATTTTTTTTTCCAGTGCTACTTCTGGAGGGGAACAAGTGAGTGATATCTCCACTCTGACTTGGTTCTACTTGCACATCTACCTACCACCCTTTTGCCCCTGGTGAAGGATCTGAGTGGCTATTAGATTAAATAACACAAATATGTGTGCATTTTTGCAATTGTGTGTTTTCAGGATAAGCTAAATGCTATAACAAATAACCTCATGACCTTAGTAGCTGAATGCAATAAAAGGTTTATTTTTTTTATTTCTATCACAATCTATTTAGATATTTGGTGAGTGGCTTTCTATGAGGTGGTGCTGCTGGTACACCACTCCACCATTTTCTAGGGCCTCCTACTTTTCCACTAAGACCTTCTGCACCCAGGCAGGGAAAGAGAGAAGAGAATGAATGTGGAACAATTCTAGGCGTTCAACCTGGAAGTGGCATTTATTGCTTCCATCCACATTTCATTGGCCTGAGCTCCAGCCACACCTAACTTCCAGGGCCACTGGAAGACATCTGTGTGCGGGAAGAAGAGCAAAGTATTGGGTGAATGTCTAGTTATTCTCTGCCCCTGTGTGAAAGGCTGCCTTATTATCAGCAGCCTTACCCAGATCTTGGGTAGATTGACAACTCTGAACTTACAAATTCAACTTAGATTTGTGACAAAACAGACATAGACAGAATTCTCATTGAATTCAAGGTTATTCACTTCCATTTCCACCAGCCTTAAGACTGAAATAATTTCTCTTTAGAATATGATCACAGAACTTGTCTGGAACCTTTGTCAACCAATTATTGTTAAATAATTAAACAAAGTTATAGAGCCTCTCTGACCAGACACAGTTCTGAGCACTGAATATCCACCGATGAATAAGCGATAGGCCCTGTCTTCCATGAGCTCACAGGTGAGGAGAGGAAACACACATACGGAACAATATTACAGGTATCAGAGGGAGGTGTGAAAATTAATTCCAGTTAGCATGGCAGAGTTTGGGGCAGGGTTCTGGGAAAAAAACATAAAAAAAGGAGATGGTGCTTAATATGAAAGATAGAAGATGAGAGAGAATTCTTTGGGTAGAGAAAAACAGGAAGAGAAGTACAGAAGAAGGAAATCACAAGTGCACCAGAGCTGAGGTCGGAAGGAGCAGCTGAAGAGACCAGTTATGTGAGAGGCCTTTAGATGCTGGACTAAGGAATTTAGACTTTGTCCCATAAGCCAAGAGGAGCCATAAGGAAGTGGTCAAGAGTGACAAGGTTCAATTCGTACCTTAGAAGATGATTTAGGCTAAGAGAGACTATGGATTGGAGCTGGTGGGGACAGAGCGAGCTGTTAGGAGGCTAGTGCAATCACACACATAAGAATGGAGGGGAGATAAACCTTCTTCTTTGAAACATAAAATCAATAGACCTTGGTAACTTTGAAGGGAGGGGGAAGAGACAGAAAAGGGACCATAAAACCTAACACATTTACCTTTGTTTCCCTAATTATTGGCACAATGCCTAGAACATAGCAAGTATTGCTTTGTTGTTTCTGCCCAAGGGAAGTGGTTTCAGAAGATTGAGAAGGTTTTTAGATATAAAATACATTCTTTACTCAAAAGCTCTCGAATGCGGGAAATTTGTTTAATCAGGATTAAAAACCTTTCATTATAACATACTTCATTGTTGAGGCTGTGAGCAAATGGCCACTCTCAAACATCACCAGTGGGACTATAAATGGGTACCAATCGAATGGAGGGTGATTTGGCAATATCTGTTACAATTACAAATGCATATACCCTTGCACCCAGAGATTCCATTTCTGGGAAATTTTCCTGCAGACATATTTGTACATGTTCAAAATGGCTTACGAAAGTGTTCTTCATTGCAGCCTTTTATTTTTAACAGCAAAAGAGTGAAACAACTCAATATTCCTAAATAACAAACTGATGAAATAATTTCTGATATACCCATAAAATGGAATTCTATATGGATGTAAAAATGAAAAAGAATGAGTATACTTTCTATGTATTGACCAAGATCTTCAAGATGTATAAAGTGAAAAAAGTGAAATGTGAACAGTGCACATAACATGAGAACTTTTGAGTAAAGGGGGGATCAGAAATTACATTTACTTTTTCTTTTATATGCATAGAAATTCTTAATGTATACAAAATAAATAAGAGAGGTCTTTAAAGCATATGAATGCATTACCTACTCAGAAAAATTTAACTAAAAATATTATCTCGTTCTACGGTTGTTTAAAAGGTAAAACACTTCCCCCACTCTCATCCTTATTTCCTATCTCGATCCCAGGTGACGCACTGACTTAAATTTGCATCAAGATGCACATAATATGAGATCCTTTCATAGAACAGTCTTTGAGAGGAAGAGGGAGCAGAGATTACAAATCTTGAGAATTCTGAACACCTGAAAAAGTGAGATAAGGGGTACCACACTAGAAAGAAAAGTATATGGGAGAAAGTGGGGCACCAAAGAAGAATCTTACTTGCTTTATAGTATCGCAACATATTTGAAACGCACGTATAATTTGTTGGACTATTAATCACAAAGATACTATTTCTTTAGGGCCTTTTCACTAGGCATGGCATGGCCATTAGTTAATCAGAAGTACAGGCAGAGTTTTCTAGAATTGATATATTAATAAACCTGAGGTTTGTGGTTTCTTGAAATTTTCCTCTAGGTGTTTCATAAAAATTGGATTACTCTTAACAGTTAAAGTAAATTTGTCTGGCTTCTCTGGCAATTTACCAACCTACGAAGCCTTCATTTGGAGAATACTGATAGACATATCTATTTGAATGTTGGTGCTTGGCTAATATCTGTGGACCCCAGAAAATTAATTATTGCTTACCCAAACAGCAAAATTCTCACAGAAAATTACGACCCATCAGAGTAATAGATTATTCACATTACCTATTATATATTACTTATATTCTTGAAGATTCCTCTATGTTCTTATAGCCAGAAATCACTTCCATATCAGCAACTCAAAAAAAAAAAAAATGCTAAGCTCCCTAAAAGTTCAGTTGTTCAATATGTTCATAAACAAAACTTTATAAGTAACTGAGTGGCACACAACCCAAAAGGGGGTGGGAAACAGTAAGTAAAGGGAGTCTCTCTTCATTTATCTCCTTACTACACTCAGGGAATCTTCAGAGAGCAAAATGGAAGACACTTGCTGATAATCTTGGATCAAAATCAACATAGTAGTACACTCAATCCTGGTTTGAATTACACAATCCAACTTTTCAACCACCACCAGCATTCATTCTGGAGTTAAGAAGATGACTTTTACCATTTGCTGCCCAGCATAAATTTTTCCTTTCCTACTGTCAGTAAGACCACTTATTATATCCATTTTTTTCTACCACAAACCCTTCTGACATTTCTCATGAGTTTTGGGAGACACGCTTGTCACTTCACAGAAGAAGGAAACTTGGTATTATCTGTCCTCAGCACACGCCCTCAGACCATGGAAAAGGAGACATAGTGAATATCATTTCTGCAGATGGCCTGAAAATCCCACGAGTCCTGACTAATGATGGTACACTTGAAGTTATGGCAGATTTTGAAGCCTCCAGTTTTTATTTGCTGTTTCTTCATGGAAGCCTCCCACCAACCATCTGCCTACACTTCAGCCTTTGCTACCAATTGGGAGAAACTGCTGACCTTGGGCACAGAGTGTGATGGTCTAGATAATATCATTATTCTTTACTAAGAGACATTAGACTCTGTTCCTGACAAAGGACAGGGGTGAGAGAGGAAAAGAGCTTCTATGTTGCTGGGTTCTTTCTTCTGTGTGTTCCAGACACTCGTATTCACTTAAACCAGCATCTCTGGGTAATATTCCCAAGCAAGTTGTGTTTATTTCTTCTGCTGCTAACCATTGCATGCTTCAGAAATCTCTTTTTTAATATTTCCGGTTGAATAGAATCTCATTCCTCCAATGTCCCTCATACAGCATTTCTTTACTCAGCCTTATTAAATGGTTACATTCCAAGCAGTCTGGTCCACTAGATGATATTTTCTCAAAGACAGAGACCACACCTTATTCACCTGTAGCATCAGAGCCTCCACACAGCCAAAGCATTTGGCAATCAGAAGGTTCTCATGAATATCTGCTCATACTTTCCGAGACATGCATCTGGAATCATCTCTCTGACATCAGTATTTAGAGCTACAAAAAACTTAAAGATAATCAAACCTTATAAAAATTCCTTTAGGGGTGGCCCGATGGCTCAGTTGGTTAGAGCCCAAGCTTTGAACAACAGGGCTGCTGGTTGATTCCCACATGGGCCAGTGAGCTGCACCCTCCACAACTAAATTGAAGACAATGAGCTGCCACTGAGCTTCTAGAGGGGCAGGTGGTTGGCTCAGTTGGTTATAACATGAGCTCTCAACAACATGGTTGCCGGTTCAATTCCCACATGGGATGGTGGGCTGCGCCCCTGCAACTAAAGATTGAAAATAGCGACTGGACTTGGAGCTGAGCTGCACCCTCCACAACTAGCCTGAAGGACAATGCCTTGGAGCTGATGGGCCCTGGAAAAACACACTGTTCCCCAGTACTCCCCAATAAAATTAAAAAGCAAACAAAATCTCAACGAATACCTACTTTCCCATAGGGAACCGTCTCTTTCTTAGATCTTTCTTTGTTCTTTCTTTACTTTTATCATTAGAATTGCCCTGGAGGAACATACTGTTCCCCAGTATTCCTCCAAAAAAAATTTTTTTTTTAAATTCCTTTAGTCTTGATTTAGATATTTCTAGCTGTAAAGATTCACCTCTTGTGCTGATATTTTTGTGGCTTTCAATGTGATTCCATTTTTATTTGTCATATTTATTTATGCTATAGTTGTTAGTACTAGGGACTATTGGATATACTTTTAAAAATTAAAATTTCTTGGTTGGCAGACAACCCGTACTCTGTTAGTGTCTTTGAGTGAGAAAGAAAAGTTAAAATGCCTTGCCTTAACTTCAAGCTACTATGGTTGCTCCTGTGCTTCTCGGTCTTATCAGTGAATCAGTCAATCAAACTATAGAGTCGGTTTTACAAAAAGTGTTGGGGGTAGGAAATGACCTAAAGGAAATGATCGGCAAAAGCATGGTCTAGAAAGTGAGTTTTGATGTTAGGAGGCCAATCATTCCTTCAGTAGGCCAGGTATCACTGAGCACCTACTATACACCGGAACTGTTTTTGTCTCTATGGAATTTTCTGTCTGTCAGGAGAGGCTGACATTAATAAAATATTAAGCACATTTAGATATAGAAGAAATTCTTTGAACTACTGACTACGTAACAGTCTGAGGGATTAACCAACACTGTCCATTTGCTCTATGAAACCTCCAAATTCTCAGAGCCTGCTGATCATTCTCTGCCTGAATGCTCAGCTCCTCTGTTCCCCTCAATTGTATGTTTTCCAAGACCCAGTTGTGTTTGTTTCCAAACCCATTGATACCAGTTGTATAATTTATTGTAATTAAATAACTTAGATCAATATTATATAAATCTATGAAATAAGAATGAAAAAAGAGTTGCTTCTATGAAAACTGTATGAATGCTATAGAAAGGTACAATAAAGTCATGCTACTAAATTAAATTTGTTCAAGCCGCTGTTTCTCAGTCTAGTTGTGTAGGATACAGTTCCCTGGCCCACGCTGGTATTATGAGCCTTGCACTCCTCCCAGCTGAGGCAGTTGGTTGGCAGCTCACAGCAGCTCTCAGCTGCTGACCGCTCAGGCTGGCTGCCAGCCACTCACGCTGGTTGCCGGCCACTCACGCTGGCTGCCAGCAGCTCATGGCAGCCCAGCTCTAGGAAGAGCTGTTGTTCACAATCTTAGCTGTAGAGGGCGCAGCTCACTGGCCCATGTGGGAATCCAACCAGCAACCGGGGCGTTAGGAGCACAGCGCTCCAAACACCTGAGCCACCGGGCCGGCCCTAAACTTATTTATTAAATTAAGTATGAGTGAGAAAACTGTAAAAGACTGGGGAGAATAACATAAAATATAAAAGATTCTGTTTTCAGCTTGCCTCTCAAATGTCTTTTATTTCTCTTTACTTAAAAAAAAGCTAGAAAATGTAGCTACTACGTTTTATTTTTGATAATACAAGAAAGATGATAGAGGGCTTCAGTCAGTGGACACAAATTCAGACAAAAGGCGTGATTCCACATCATGAGATTGGAAAATAGATGTATATTAAAACATTTATATTTATGTTTTAACTTAGAATGTCTAAATATATGTTTCACCCTTCCACCCTCCTCACCCCAATTCACTACTTCAAAAGACTTGATTAACCAACTACAAATCCTGGACTATTCAGAAGAAAGTGCCTCCTCTGAGCATAATGTGTTTATGGTATGTGTCGCTGAGGTTTGGCTGGATATTGCTTTTCTCCGGCCACTCCATCCAAAGAACAAGTAGACATTCAGTGATTGGGGAAATCTTGCCTGCAGATTTATAAGACACAAGTGACAAACTAATTATAAGAATTAGCTACAATTTTAAACACACACTCACTTAAATTTTGATATTTTTCTTAAAATGTTTACCATATGTACCTATTTAATTTACCTTTTTTTTTTAACCAGATGTATCACCTATTCAGAACTTAATGCAATGCAAGAAATCATTTATAGAAATTTATGAGTTCCTGAACTGGTTACAAAGACAGACTTCCAACCAAATTTTCTAATACTTTCCAGAATCAGACACCTCTGAGATCATTGTTATCTCTAAAAATGCCATTTTTTCATAATAAACCAGGAAACATACAATTTGTGAATTTTTCTTAATAACTATTAATATCTGATAAAAACATGCATATTTTCCTGGGTATAGCTAGCAATTATTTAGTTCAAGTTATGGTGCTTGCTGTAAAGAAAAAGTATGGTGTAAAAGGTACCCCTGGAGGAGGGATTACACTGATCAGAGTGTCCATTGAGGGCTTGCTTGAGGAGGCAGTGTTATGCTGTGACTGGAAAAATGAGTAGGAGCCAGTCCAGCCATGTGGGAAGGAGCAGGGCATTGGAGAAGAGCAGCTCAGGTGAAAGGCGTAGCGAGTGCAAAGGTCCTGAGGCAGGGAGAAACTGCCCCTTTAAAGACTGCCTAGTTTGTGTGATTCCAGATTTACTGGAGCAGAGGGAAAACACTGAGAAGTGAAGACAGTGAAATGGAGGAGAAGGATGATAAGCGGTCATAAGAGACTAATACAGAAGATGATACAGAGGGTGAGGACGCAGGAGCTGCTCGTTAGTTCATACGATGTAGCCAGGTTCCCTTCCAACTTCTTGAGAACCCAGATAGTCATATAGTGAAAAGAAACTGAAGTCCAGTGAACTATTTCTTCTCTTCTGTCATGAAAGAATTCAATTCAGTCCTCTTTTCGGGATTACGAAAATAATTGTGTTATATGCCAAGTACAGCTACCTTGCAGTGAGATTATTCCTGTAGTTACCACACTGTAATCCAAGTCTCCCATCTTACATCCAAGAAATAAGTAAGACCATTTCAGCTACTTCAAAGACCATCTCAGTGCTACACAGTTCCTGCCTTCATTAAGACACCCCCCTTATTTCTCTCCCCCCAGCTCAGCTGCGCACCCCCACTACTTCCTGGCCCTCCTACCATTCCACCAAAAAAAAAAAAAATTACTCAGGCCCCCAGCCAGGAAAAGTTGTTAAAACCTGTCCTCTGCAACTTCACAGCACATTTGCTTTAATACCAAAAGAGGATTCATCTTGGCCAATGAGAAATAAATGAATATTCAGTGATTCGCCACTTGCTGTAAAACACTGCCAACAAGTCCCACTGCTATGTTCTCTTCGGCTCTCATAACCAATTAAAAAGGTACAGTTCATTAGGGGCATTTTTTTCCCTGGTGAAAATGGGAAGAAGAAGCAAGTAGCCCTCAGAAGAGAAGCACACAGCTCTTCTGAGAAATGTGTAGCAGACAGAGCTTCTTACAGTAACACTTTATTTTAATGATCCTTTAATGCAGAATTGACAATGGAACTCCCACTAAAGTCCTCACAGCAGCCTCATTCACCCTAAACAAAAATGACTAGTTGGCCAGAGATAGGTCACAATCAAGATATCAACCTCGGAGGACCCCAGGGGAGGCGGAGGGTGTTTCCATATAAATCCTGTCTTCATCCCGGCAGCCTCTAATCTAACTCTCCTCCGTTTCCTCATTAAGATGAGCATCCCCTATACACTTAGGGACTTATTCCTCTGCGGAGACGCCATAGGTATCAGCTCTCTGAGATTTGGCTCGTTCTTCCCAGAAATCAAAGGGAGCCCCGTTGGTTTGAATGCTGTCCGGTGGGTGAGCCAAGGACACGGGGAAGGCAGCAGCTCAGGACGAACCAGCATGACACAGCTCACAGAAGTACTCCGCATCCACTCATCACTAGCAGCAGACTGAACACAAGGTTTACAAGCTGCCGGGAAATGGTGGGTTTGTGAAATGTTCTTTAAACCTTTTGAAATTCAAATTCCATTTCAGCAAAGACGTTGAAATGGTACCCACAGGAATGAACAAAACACTGACAGTTCTCCCATTCATCGCAGCCCCTTCTGGCTCCCCCGCCCATCACCCAGCCCTTCAGATGGACAGTTGGTCGACTTCTTACAGGCCCACCAAGGGGCAGACGTGGGAGGAAGTCACAGAGGCCGGGAGAGCTGACATTAGAAACAGCCTGGCTGAGAGTCTGCTGCGGTGTGGCTGGGGGCTGGTGCCAGGCTGCTTGGTAGCAGGAGCCAAAAACAAACGTGGGTAATGTTAACACTGTTTCGTTAAGCAAGGGAGGTGTAAGGAGCACCGGTAGCGTCGTAATCGCAGTAACCACATGAAGGCGCTCTGCTGGCTTGCCTCCTAGGGTAATACTCCTCATCCCTTCGGACACTGCCTGGCATCCAGATCGTGCTACTACTAGGGAAGAATAAAGTAGCAAGTGCGACCCGGCAGGGCTATGAGAAAGTCACGAGGTAAAAATATCCATCTCGCCCACATAAACAGGAGGTCAAAGTCAAGCTGCTAAAGGAAAGAGGCAGACAAAGTGGTCAGCCTAGGGGATATGGCAGTGTATCATGAAGGACCTGGGCCCTGGGACCGTACAGCTCGGGGTTCACAATTTTCCCTGCCATTTGCTATTCTGTGGGACCTTCAATGAGTCACTTGTGTATTAAATGAAGTCAATGGCAGTATCTAGCTCATAAGGTTGCCTATATTAACCGAAACGATCCACAAAAAGTACTTAACCTAGTGCCTATCATAACAAAAACAAACTGTATCTATCATTTTTGTGTGTGTGTTGAGGGCATCCAGACACCAACCCCCACCCTAAATACACAGGTTTCTATAAACTCCTATTCTCACATACTTGAGATGTTCTGAATATACTGGTTAGCATGTCCATGCACCTGCAATGATTACATCGATTCCTTGTTCCCTGTCTTTACTGATTTTTTTCCATTACATTTATCATTCTTCAAATCCTTCTCTGGCTAGCTGTCACTTGATATTAGATGGAGAGAAAGTGGCTGCCCCAAATAAACTGGTCTGAGCTTGAAATAAACCATCTGTAATGACTGGTGGATGGTCTGGGTTTGAGTCTGGTCAAATACGTGGAGTTCCAAGATAAGCTGGAGACACACCAGATCCAGTCTTATCTTGTCTCTGATTAAGCAGCATAAAGAGAAAGGTCTGGAATTGATGGAAAAATATGGTTCCTCGTGTAAGAAGAGGAGGAAGAAATGGACACGCAGTCTCTAACATGCATTGATATTGAGGTCCTGTTTCAGAAAGAGTATTGCATGGAGTCTGGAGGAAATAGTATGGCACTGTACAACTCTGCTTTCACCCATATCCAAAGTTACTAAAATAAAAACCATACTCTTTAATAACAATCTAAGAAAAGTGTTAAGTCTAAAAATGAAAAATTATTCATTTCAGGAAACGGCATGTTATTTAACACACTTCTCGAAATAACTCACGTTGTTTATAAAAAGACTAAAAAACACTCAACAATACTTTAATAAAACCCAAGTGTTTTACTGCTAACTTTTAACTCACTTGTCTTATTTGACCTAGCAGCCTCTAGAAAAAAAATCAATACTCAATGTCATCAGAGGCCCTACGGAATCCTTTATCAAAGTCCTAACCAATTTACCATGTGTAGATTTCCCACCTCATGAATGAAGTACCTAAATCTCTTTTCATTAGCCATCTCAGGAATGGTCACCCCCTTTCCTATTGGCACAAACTATTTTCTGAGGAGCAAGTTAGAAAGGAAGGCAGAGAGGTAAAGAATGAAACCAAATGCCCAGTTCTTAAGCTAGAGCTCCATCCTATTGCCATATGTGGGACAATGGCTATCACTCACTCTCCAGATAACAGTTCTCCTTGTGGAAAAGTGAGTAGGGAGGGGGTAAGAAATCTGGACTATGATTGGAGGGAAGTCTCTCCACATAGAGTTATGAGGATGGGGTCCGCATCACTATCTACCCTATCACTTAGACCTGGGTGATCTGAAGCTGTTCACAGTTCCCATTAGATGCTTGTCTATCTCGCCTTCCCAGCCTCCAATATTGTGCCACAAACATAGAACTTGTGTAGTTCCTCCTCTATCACCCACTCTCCTCTCTAGTTCCTACATGCCTTTTCCTCAGCTTAGACCAATCTTGTTCCTTCTGTTCACCTGAATAATTCCTGATGCTCCTTCTAATCTCATCTTAGACATCTCTTCCTCCAAGATTTCCCTGTCTTACCAATTAAATGGCATCACACGCCTCTCGTATGTGATTCTCTGGCAAAGTAGGCATCATCTACCTTAGCATCTGTCACAAACCTGTTAGTTAAGACTTTGGTTGCAACACATGGAAACCTTGAGGGAATTTAAGCAATGAATAGAAGTGGTGTTATCTCACATAATACAAGGAAAGGATGGAAATTAGGCTTTAAGAAAGGACTAGAACCAGAAATTGCAAGTTGATAGGATTCTCTCTCCCTCAGGTTTTGGCTATCTTCTGCATATCTACTTCCTTCCTGTCAGTATGTCCAAACCACCTTTCTCTGCAGTCTAGTCATAGCTCTGGCCACATGCAGGTCGCAGCTCTAGCCACATGCAGAAAACTAAATGTCCCCAAGTGACAACCCCAGGTCTCTGTCATAATCGTATTGTCTCTAATTGAGTTAGGCATCGAACAGACAGCCCATTTTAGAGAAGAGAGTCTACGGCCATACCACCCTGAACGCGCCTGATCTCGTCTTCACAGAGAAGAGAGCAACGGCAATGAAATGAGTTGTCACCCTAAAGATGGACAGCACAATACCATTTGTAATTGCCTCCTTGCCGTCTGTATCCTTGATCATCAGTAAACTTTGTAAAAGTAGATCAATCTACTATGTCTGTCTTATTCACCATTGCATCCTTATGAAACTATGACAGATTAAAAATCTTAATTTGTGATATAAAAGAAACACCTGTACATGTCAGTGGTTTTCTTTTTCCTATCTCCCAAACTTATTTGAAGCCCCCCCCATACACACACCCCCTACCATTACTACCAACTTCAGATGATGATCTATATTTCTTGCATATTTTAACCTTTATAAAATCGTCCCTCATCCTCCACAAACACTCACAGGGACTTTATACTTTATATAGCTCTCCACCTGGAATAGCAATAAGAAATACAAATTATTTACCTCTTACTATGTTGCAGGCATAGTGATAGGCATATCACATACTTTTAGTTTAATCTTATAACACTCAATATTTTTCTCCAGTTAAAGCTTGGAAATAACTGAATAACTTGTTCAAGGTCACAACTCATAAATAACCTTAGCCCATCTGAGTCCAAAACTTCATATCTTTCTACTCTAATCTTTTCACTCATGCAAACTCCTAGGCTGAAATCTTCTCAAATCCAGTCATCATTGCTAAATTTATTTCTACATCTCCAGAGTCTGGCATATTTTACATTTCATATAGCATATTAAATATGCTCAATTCATATTTTTTGAGGAATGAATAAATTAATGAATGAATGAGTAGATAGACGCTACTGGGGGGGAAAGACGCATTCACCAAGGGTAAAGATTTTCTCTATCCTAACAACTTTGTAATCTTTATATGTCAACAAAATAATTAGCTCAGATGGAAAAAATTATATTGTTGGTTCTATAAAGTTGACATGGCTTGAGGACTAACTTTGATCAGATAAAAACTTCTCACTGAGAAAAAAATATAAAAGCTGTATGCAATACAAAACAAAACAAAATAAAACAGCAGCTATTTCAGGCTTTGGAAAACAACCAAAGTATCTAGGATTAAAAGCAGAGATGTAAAAGAAAATAGAATCTCAGAGAAGGGAGCTGAATATAGTATGCAGCTTATGACCTTTCAGCATTTGATGAATCCTAAGATTTTGGAAGCTAGAGACCAATAAATTAAGACAAATGTTGCTACTAAGAGGGTAAAAAGAATAGGCAGAGCACCGTGGACTTTTAGGGCAATGGAACTATTCTGTACGATATTGCAATGGTGGATACATGTCATTAAACATTATCAAAATCCACAGAATGCACATCAAGAGTGAACCCCAGTGTAAACTTTGGGCGATGATGAGGTGAAAATTTCAATGATGTGTCAATTGTAGCAAATGTAGCACTCTGGTACAGTGTCATAGTGAGGGAGGATGATTTTTGTGGGAGGGTCAGAGAGTATGTGGGAACTCTCTGAACTTTCTACTCACTTTTGTTATGAACCTAAAACTGCTCTAAAAAGCCAAGTTTACAAATAATAACAGTTTCAAAAAGTGAAGAAGCGCTTTCAACTGGCCCACATAGCTGGGGATAAATAAATTGGCATTCAAGACCTGCCAAGAAGAAGGGACTCTTGTTAACATCGCAGGTTTTTAGTGGAGATTCTTGAATAGTAACATCCTAAGAGTCAGGGAAAACTGAAAATAGACAATTTCTCACAAAAGTTGAACCTCAGTCTCAAAATATCTCAACACCTAATTGGATCAAGGTGATCTACATGTATGCTGACTTCCCATAAGAAAGGAAATAAATCCTCTCTGGACAAATGAAAATGCCCAAGCCTGTAAAGATATGTTTCACATACAGTGTCCAAAATTGAAAATTACCAATTATGCAAGAAAGCAGGGTCAAATAACTGAAATTCAAGAGAAAATTCAGACAATAAAATGTCATGCACTAAAAACTCAAACATTAAAGTTATACCTGAAATCCTAAAGCAACTATGATTCATATATTTCAGAAAGTAAAGTAGAAAAAAATAGATGACATGATGGATATTTTCACTAGAAAAGTAGACTAGAATCATTTCTGAAGCTCAAAGTTAATACTGGAACTGAAGTATACAACAACTGAAATCAAGGACTCACTAAATGGGTTATTATTAACAGCAGGTTAGACAAAGGAGAAAATTAGTGAACTGGAAGATAGTTCTGTACAAAATATCGAGACTGAAACTTAAAAACACTTAACAGAAAACACCAAAAAGAATTTGAGACATATAAACCATAGAGAAAATACTAGTGTATGTGTAGTTGGAGTCTCATGAGAAGAAAGAGAAAATGAGCATGTGTGATATTTGGAGATATTGACAAAGACTATTTTAAAACTGACAGAAGTCATCAAGCTACAGATTCAAGAAACAGAAAGTAAAAGTAAATGTTGCAAGTAAAAGCTACCAAAAGAAAATACTGGCAGCTATCTTCATGACCTTTAGAAAGACAAAGATTTCTTCAACAGTCAAAAAAGCTCTCTAAAAGGAGAAAAGATTGATAAATTATGCTATGGTAACATTAAGAACTTCTGTGTATCAAAATCATCATTAAGAAAGTATGAAAGCATGGTATACAGTGGGGAAAGATACTTAGGAATCATACCCAGAATATATAAAGAACTCCTAAAAACCAATAAGAAAAATCTAGATAAGTAACAGAAAAAGTCACATGTGAATAGACACTTCACATAAAAGAACGATCAATAAACATATGATCAAGAATGATCAATAAACATATATTAAAATATGCTCAACATCATTAGACAGAGAATCTAAGTAAAGAAAAAATTTAAAACTGACAATACCAAATGTGGGAAAGTATGTGGAACAATTGGAATTTTCTTACCCTACTGGTAGCAATGTAGACTGGTACAATCATTTGATTAAACTCTAACAGGATCTACAAAACTAAACCTACACATAATCTGTGACCAGTGATTCCACACCCATTCAACTGATTTGCATACAAGCATCAAAGTGCATGTACAAGAATGTTTAGAGCAGCATTATTCATAGTGCTCTAAGACTGGATAACCACAATGTTTATCAACAGTAGCGTGGATGCATACACTGTGGTATAATTGTACAATGTGTGTCAGTTCCCATTCTCTGGGAAGAAAACAATCAGAGTTAGGAGCGCAAGAAATATATTGACAGTATGCCTGTGTAATACAGGAGCAGGAGTAGGCAGGGTAAGTCTTCAGAAGGCCACGCGGGTCTAACACTTGTGAAGGGACGGGGACGGAAGGGGGACTGGGAAGGGAGGAGCTGCAGACCCTAGTGGCCCTCTGAGAAGGGCCCAGTCACTCCAAAGAGGAGCCCCCATGCAAATATTGCCTATGGAGGAGTCCCACACCGAGCAGAAATACTTAAGCCTTGATGCCAGCCCCTCTGGCATGCCCAGTCATTGGCTAGATGTTGCCCAGCGAGAGCATGTCCTAGGTTTGAATGCTACAGCAGATCCTAAAGGCGCTGTAGCTGGAGGCTGTGGGCTCACTGTGCTCCTCCAGGACGATGCTCATCCCTCCATGGCTGCCATATGGAACCCGGTGAAACCAATACAAATAAACTACTATGGAATACTGTACAACAACATGGAAAGATCTTACAAACATATCATCTAACCAAAGAACTCAGCCCCCAAAAAACACATACCGCGGGATTCCTCTGTTTTGATTCCAAAACAGTCAAAAGCAATCTATGGTGGTGGATATCAGAATAATGAGTTCCTTTGACCAAGGGCCGAATGACTGAGAATCAGCATTCATTAGGTCGTTGTGGCTTACACACTATAGTCTGCGTGGTGGTCACACACGGGTTCACTTTGTAAAAATTCATTGAGTCTTACACCATGATTTCTGTATGTATGTCACACTTCAGTGAAAAACAAGTTACTTTAAAAAAAAATTAGTATGGCCGGATAAATGTATTAAGAGAAATAGATGCCATACAAATCCAGGAAACAAAAGCCAGGAGAATAATGGCTTTATAGAATGTGAACTATGAAGAGGATAAATTATATTTATTTTGATATAGAAGACTCGAATAATTTTACCAAAATAGTTCTATAATTTCTAAATCTCTACTATTATTAATAGAAAACAGGTGATATGTGGCTGCTTTATTTATTTTCATAAACAACTTTTTTGATGGCTTAATAGCTACCGTAATTTTATTCTAATAAAGCTTGTGCAGCCCAATATTAACTTTACACAGCACTTTTAAACTTCTTCCAGCCTGACACAAGTGAAAGCTTAGAAAAATTATCATTATGATGCTCCTTTTAATTGAATTTGCATACTGGTTTACATAACAATTGAGGTCTATATTACTTAAATATCATCTTGTAACATGCTTCCCCACACGAGATGTGCTGTTTCCTTTTCCCTTGGCTAATCCATATGTACTAGCATTGGATATGAATAAGCACAAATGAAACCAGTGCAAGGAATGGAACAAATACAGAACTGGGATGCAGCCAAACTGAGTTTTGTTCACACCTCTAGTACTAACTAGATCTCTGTAATATTGAGCAAATGATTAAACATTCTGTCCTGCGGGTCCCTGAATTGTAAAATGAGGAGGCTGAACTCTATAGTCTCTAAGATACGTTCTGGCAGTTGTGTGTGTCCTGAATTTGGATCCCACTCTTCAGCCTTGTGACCTTAAGCAAATTACCTCACCTTTTAGGTCTAACTTTTCTTGTTTAATGAAATGGTTGTGGCAGATACTTTAGGTAGTCTTTCACTTCTTCCTTCTCCAGTGAAAATACAGTTTTGTTCACTGATTTCCCCCTTGCGTGAGGAGTCAAGAGAAAGTGACCCTTCTTAGTTCTAGCTATGGTATCTAAAAAGTCAAGTCATTGCAATCATCACATTCCTCTCTCCAGGGTTGGCTTTAGACATGGGCACATGACAGAATGATGGCCAATGAAACTGAGTGGATGACCACTGCGAGGCACATAGCTTTTCTCCTCTGGACTTGGTCATATCTGAATGCGCCATGTGGAACTGTGGCATCATCCTGTGACTCTGAGGGAAGCCAGACTGAGGTGAGGGCAAAGCTGACACAGTGCGGAGGACACAGAGGTTCTGGTACCAAGACCCTAGGTACTTGATAACATCCCTGAACCAAAAATTTTATTGTGCCCTCCCTCGGACTCCTTATTATGTGAAATAATACATTTACTTGTTGAAGCCAGTGTGATCATTCATTTCTTTTGTTGTTTGTTTGTTTGTTTTGTTGTTGTTGTTGTTGTTGTTTTAATTTATTTTTAATTTATTGGGGTGACAATTGTTAGTAAAATTACATAGATTTCAGGTGTGCAATTCTGTATCACATCATCCATAAATCACACTGTGTGTTCACCACCCAGAGTCAGCTCCCCTTCCATCACTATACATTTGATCCCCCTCACCCTCATCCCCCACCCCCCAACCCCTTTACCTTCTGGTAACCACCAAATTACATTCCCCAGAATAATTTTCAAACCCGTGGCCATCCTGTGGTCACCGACTGCCCTCCAATCCCCTCCCCCCCCCCCCCCCCCCCACCCCTCCCGCCCATCTAGCAACCCTCAGTTTTTCCTCATTGTCTCCCAAACTGTTTCTGATTAGTTCATTCACTTATTCTTTTCTTTAGAATCCGCAAATAAGTGAGATCATATGGTACTTATCTTTCTCTGTCTGACTTATTTCACTTAACATAATGTTCTCTAGATCCATCCATGTTGTTGCAAATGGTAAGATTTCTTTCTTCTTTATGGCTGCATAATACTCCATTGTATAAATGTACCACAGTTTCTTAATCCAGTCATCTACCGATGGGCATTTTGGTTGTTTCCATGTCTTAGCTATTGTGTATAGTGCTGCAATAAACATAGGAGGGCATAAAGATTTTTGAATTGAAGTTTTGGATTTCTCCGGATAGATACCTAGGAGTGGAATTACTGGATCATAAGGTAGTTCCATTTTCAGATTTTTGAGATACCTCCATACTGTTTTCCATAGCGGCTGCACCAATCTGCAATCCCACCAACAGTGCACAAGCGTTCCCTTTTCTCCACATCCGCGCCAGCACTTGTTGTTTGTTGATTTATTGATGATAGCCATTTTCTTACTTGCTGCCAAAAACAGCCTAACTGATACAGTGACTATAATAATACATGTATTTACCATACAGAGGAGTTGTAAAGTTGAAGGATAATGTGCCTGATGCCTTTATCTTGATGCCAGGACTCTTTAAGTCATTTTATCATATTTATTATACATAACTGTATGTATAATATATATACGTACTATAACAGAAATATATTTTAGTCTTCAAATTCACTGCATTTCAGTATACATAGTATAGCATACAGTTGATGCACACACACACACACACACACACACACACACACACACAAATGTGGTGAATTTGAAGATTAAAACTATAAAACAATGGTAAAGGAAGCTAGACTTCCCTTTAAAATTAGCCATTTTCACAGCTTTAGTTAATAAGCTACATTTTGTTTGAACTGATTTTTTCTCCCCACCATAACCATCTACTGCTTACTAAGAGAAACTATTCACCCAAAAAGTATTTTGTGATTTGTTCTGTTTGGATACCGAGAAAAGAGGAAGGAAATACAAGAAACAGACACTTGATTCAGGGACTAAAAGCACATATGCATAAGAAATGATTGTAGGAAATACTTAAGTAACAAAGCCCAAAATCTCTGAAAGAGTATTTCAGGTGATATATACTCTATAAATTCAGATAATGTGTAGATGGTTGTAGGTTGGAAGGATTAGCTGTACCAATTCACAGGAAGCAGATCACCAGAGGAATTATAACCCTCAAATACAGCTTCAGATCCCTTAGGCCTGGGATATGCTGACCTCCTTCCTACCATCTCTGTTGAATGTCCAGGCAATAAAGAGTTTAGGTGAAAGGTGATCCTCTAAGTGGTACAGCAGTGGAAATACATGGCCAAGAGGATTTACATGTGGGTAGGAAACCTTTCAAAGCCAAAAAAAAAAAAAGATGTAACAAGATCAGTTTGAGATGGAACTATAACCCCACACACACCTCACCCCAATAGTCATCACCTGTTTGCTGTGGAGCAACGGGCAAAACCAGGTAATCATTTAAAATGAAAATAAGTTATTATAAGACTAAGTGATTCTTCTATCAACCATCAGATAAGTGAGTTACAAGGCTACAATAAATCTGCAGAGCAGTCCCAAGAGATGTGGCTTCTTTCCAACATGTTTATATTCTGATTTTATGAGAAGCAAAGGCTTTGGGGCAGTGGCTAAGGGTTAGATTATAAAAATGATCAGACCAGTAGATTGTCCTTTGTGATAGGAAGTGTTTCAGTGCCACAAAGATTAGACAAGAGACTAGTCAAGTCCTCAGAGATAAGCCTGTCATCACTAACATTTTACTTTCTCTTCAGGAGAAACACATGTACATTTCTCTCTTATTTTTGATTCTCTATGGAGAACCCAGCTAAGCTGAGTCTACTATGTATGGAAATTTGTCACTCAGCCATTAGGAAACTACTATGATTGGTATAATACATGAGGTATGTAGCAATGGCGAAAACTATGAAGGTGGTGACTCAAATGACTGAGGTTTGAAAACATTGCCACACCAGGGGACAGAACTACTTTTAGACACAGAGAAGACGAGCTCCTACCTTGGCTCTTGCATAGTAGCAGCACCAAATATCACAAATATACACAAAATGAGCACACACATGGGCTTCTGTCTCCCTGGGGTCCAGCACTCAAGGAAGCCCAGGTCAATCTATAGGTCTAGTAGGTGTAAACATCTGATCTTGGGCTAGTAACCACCATTCAGTCCCCAAGGAAATGCTTCTACCTATTTCCTCACCCAATGGCCTTTGTGAGGTAAGCCACACCTAAGGTCTGTGAGGTTGCATGTGTTGTGCTGATCCTAAGCAGAGACAAAGAGAATGGAGTGGGGAAGCCTAGGAAAGACACAAATCAAATGACTTGTGAACTCTTTTTCCTCAAGTGGCAAACACAATAAGCTTCTTGCATAATGAAGTATAATTTCCCAGTAGTGTCTAGCGTCTCATTTCTTGCTTCTCTTCAGGTTTCAATTCTTAGTTCTGGGGAGGTATTAGTGAATTTGCAGGGTAAATGCAAGAGTTATACAGTGGCTGAGGAAAAATTTGCCATATTAAACCATTCATTTTACTCTTAAATGTATGTCTGTGTGCATGCACGCGCGTACACACACACACATACACACACACACACACAAACACCAATTCTTTACATTAGCGACTAATTGGATGTTGGATGTTAAAATTGAAAATACTTGTAATTTTACAAAATATTAAATAAGGTTTCATTATATCTGAATATCAAACTGGTAATAACACAACAGAAATGCAATCAACAAAACTAAGACTGGGGAAAATTCTATAGGAAAAACAATGTGGTTCCTTCAAGAAACAAAGTGAAAGAAGAAAGAGAGAAACAGAGAAACAGATAGAGAGAAAGAGAGGAAAACCTAAAGATTAAAGAGACTTAAAGACATTCAACAAATTGCAATGTGCGACCTTTACTTGGATTTTGATTCAAACAATTAAAAATATATGTAACACTTGCAGTAGTTGAAATATTAAATGATACTAAGCAATTATTGTCATGTTTTAGGTACAATAATAATAATGTGGTTATGTTAAAAACCTCTCATCTATAGAGACATTACTGATATGTATAGCGATCAAATTATACAACAGTTGTGATTTACTTTAAATAAGGGAGGAGGGAATAGAGAGGGGTGAGATGAAATAAGATTGGCCATGAGCTGATCAATCTGAGCTGAATCAATCACTAAAGCTGGATATAAGTGGTTATCTATAGGGGTATTATTATAAATACCCACTAAATAAATAAATGGGTATTTATTATACTACTTGGCCTACTTTGTATGTTTGGAAATTCTCCATAATAAACAAATTTAAATATATTTTTAAATAAAAATTTTCAATTTTCATTTTAACTTATGTAGAATTTTTATCCTCTTTATTAATACATTTCTCTTTTTAATCTTAGTAGGTAATTTTGAATAACTTAAAGGAAAATTAACCTGTTTAGAAAGTTAAGTATTTTAGAGTAGGAAGTTAAATAATTATATAACTAAAAAATGTTTGATTTACTTGAATTTACATTATTGATGACAATGTTTTCAAGTTTGTAAGCTGTGAGTGCATATACACATTCTTTTATAATCCTTTAGATTTTTTAAGAGTGAGTACTAATTGGAGAGCATGATAGAAATGGGAAATGCAAAAGGGGAGCTCAGAAAAGAATAAAACACTGAAAAGAAAAAACAGAAACAGAAATTTCCAAAGAAGAGGGTGTTTAAATTTTTGGAAATTAGAACAGTGAGGGTGGATTAGTATTAAACATCACACACATGAAAGCCCTGAAGAGGATATTACACATTTGATGTAATTACTTCTCAAACAATGAAAATGAGCAAGACAATTATTGTCATCAAGACTTCAACTGAACAGGTCCAATAAAATCCCTGTAATTTCACATCTTTTACTGCACAAGGATCTAATTCTAAACAAATGAGGAGAATGTCTGAGCACCCTGGTTTGACTCTTGCCTTGGCCCTGTGGGGGGAAGTGCTGGGGAAGAAGGGCTGCCAGGGAAAACATGTAATGTCACCTGCTTATAAATGCTATGTAGTCCCTTTTAGAAAACAATCATCCAGTAGAATAAAATAAGTAAAAACATTATATTTTGTATTATAGGAGTTCTAATGAAGAAAGCAAATTGTAAAGCTCTGATAATATTAAAAATTAAAGAAGACTCAAGGGGAGAAGGTAGGACTTGTCTGAGTTTTGGTGGAAGAAAGAATTCCACTAGGTGAAATGGAGAAGGCACAAGAATTCACAAAATTCCAGGCACAAGATTCACAAAGTGCAGCTATAAGAATGAGGGGTCCAATAGGCTAGGGGATTCTGATGAATGGAGACAGGCCTCAATCAATTTTACACCATGAGTGCAATGGAAGCTAAATTAGTCTGGCCTTGCTAAGCACCTTGTTCAGAAACTGAAATATAGCTGTAACATGGCTACCAGAGGAAATGAAAATGGAAGCCTATAAACCCTGAAATGTAGAGCAAGAATGCAAAATTCAGAGAACTAAAGAGAGTTTTATTTTGGGACTGTACCATAAAGGTGACTTAGGTAGACCCAAGGGCCAGGGTTCTGTGTGCAATGTGTGGCGGGCCCTTAGTGATCATTACGTGTGAGGGTAAAGGAAAAAAAAAAAAACGTTACCTGGCTCTGCAAATAAAAATGATTAAGGTATTTTCTTGTAGCTATTTCTGTGTGTCATAAAAACAGCGTGATTTTTTTAGAATGGGCCGATATTCTTTATCCCAGTCCTCCCTGAAGGGAATTAAAGAGCTTAGACCTCTAGGAATTTATTGGTCTGATGGGATAAAAACACAGTGCCAAAAGGAGCACATACATTCCCAGGGACTTATTTCAGTCTCTATCTAAATGCAAAGCTTGGTCTTACTTTTTGAAACCACCTTTCTCGTAGACTGTTTAAGAGTTAAGGGATTACAAGAGTAAGTCATTGATCTCCCATTTCTAAGGCTAACAAAGAATTTCGTATTACTGAAACCAGACATTGCCTTTAAACCCACAAGATTTTAACCAGAGGGAGAGTGTTTTTGTTTGCTCTGTGATAATTTGAAAACTGTGTGACATTCTTGGGAAGAAAAGAAAGAGAAAACATTAAATCTTACAGGAGCATTTTCCATGCTCTCCTTGAGAAAAGGCAAATTAGAAATTACCTTGGTCAGAATGTACGAGCTCTTTGAAGGGTGGCCTATCTTTTAAAATCAAGCAGTATGATTCACTGTATACTTAGAAAAAAAAACATGGTTTTCAGTCAGAACAATTCCAGGTGAAAGATGAGGTACTTGTAGATGAGATAGTTCCATGGCTATAGTGATGAAACTAAACTAAATAACTATTTCACAGCCCTTTTGACGATAGACTTTGATTAAACGAATTATAGTAGAGGAAACCTACCACTAGTGAAGATGAGACACTCCAATAACACAAAGCAACTGAGTTTTAACTCAAATATACCAAACTTAACCTTAGTGAGTACCGCCTGCCCCCTGCAAAGGGGTGACTTAGGAAGCAATAAGCTTAGAGAAGATTGCAGCAATTTCTTAAAAGAGTTTCCAACTCTTCTGTTCAAGCCTTCAGAGGAAACAATCTATTGTTTTGACTATCTTCAAAAATAAGAAAACTTCAACACATGAAAATAGATTTTCATTTTTGAAAAATAATCAACAGTCCATTGAAAGCAAGTCTGGAGACTGAGAGGTGATTAAGCTGAGTAATACAGTTTTTATTTAAAAACAAATTGTAAATTGAATATAAAGAGGTGGCAAAAAGAGCACATACATTCATTCCCAGGGACTTTTAAGTCCCTTTGGAAATGGATCTGCAGACAATTTTCAAGAAGAATTACAAAAATAATTTGTTGAAATAAGTGTAATGACTTCCCACTACTTTGAAGAGAAAAAAAAGATCTTTCTTAGCATATTATAGATATACCATATTTAGACGTTCTAATATTCACACAATTATTCTGAAATGGCAATATGTATCAAAATATAAAATGTACATACCTTTCCTTTGACCTAGCAATTCCTCTCCAAAGACATTATCTTGAAGACAAGAGAAGTAAGCAAAAATATCTAGGTAAAAGTACTCATTATTGAATTGATAAAAAATTAAAAACATACTAATTGTCACCAGTTAAGGACTAGGTAAATAAAATACACTGTAGCCACTGTAGAAAGCATGAAGTTGTTTAAAAGACAATGTGGCACTGGGAGGCCACGCAGCTTTTATGTCATTGTTAACTGCAATCAAACACTGTGTTAAGAAGGATTCTAAGGCCGAGCTTAGTCTCGAAGAAGAAAGTTGTTATCCATTAGTGATGCCTGCGGCAATAGAAGACTAAAGGAAGTGGCGATACAGTGCCCAGGTCTTTGTCATCCCTAATGCAGCTGGCAGTCAGGGTTAAGACAGGAAGTTCAGTAGAAGGAATTTACTAGGGAGAACTAATTACAGAAGTACTAGAAAAGCTGAAAAAGGGGACATAGAAAGATGTACAATCACGAGAAGCCATTGCTACCCATGGGCTAAATGACAATTGAAGAGGTGCCCACTGGGTGGTCACCCAAAGAGCTGTGTGGCTAAGGCTACCAGATGTGACTCAGAATCGTAGAAGAGAGTGAGCCCCTGCCAGAGATCTTGGCATATAATCAATGCAGTTACCCAGAATACCACTCTCAGAAGGGCGCTGGGGCACACAAGGTTTGATGCTCTGCTACCATCTTGAAGTTTTTAATAATTTTGAACAAGGGGCCTGCATTTCCATTTTGCACTGGGCCTCAGATATTATACAGCCTGTCCTGCCAGAGACTCTACACAAAGCAGAAAGGGATGAAGTTAAATATCCCGGCTGTCCCATCTTTCCACCTTGTATTTATCTACTGTCTCCCGCTGGCCTAACTTACAAGGAAGCTCTTGGCAAAAGTACCTGTAGTTTGCAGAGATTGGTCCCAAGGAACAGGGCAGGAGAATGGCGGGGAAGAGATCTGATAACTCACAAGAAAACAGCTGGCACATCCAAGGTAGGTAGACGTGTGTGATGAGGGACAGATATTCAAATATGTTAAGGATTTAAAAAGGTTTAGAACATGGAATCGTGCATGATCCTGTTTATCTAAATGTCTATATATTTACTTCATTTTTAACAGTCAAGGGGTATATACATCAAGGTGTTAGAGTACAAACCAGGAGGACATAAATCAAGGTGTCTAAGATAGTGGTAGGAGAATGAGATTATGACCATTTTCTACACCTCTTGTTTAGCTGTATTTTCTAACATTTCATATATATGTGTGAATTTATACATTCCTATATACAATTTATATATACCTATATATGTATTAGTATATACATATATAATGTACAATGCATATGATATTGTAATAAATAAAGTACCTTTATTTTTTAAGTTAAAAATATACAAAGAGGACCCGGTTGTAGAAGGAGCTATCTTATTTTTTACCACTAGGGAGAGGCTAGAACAGAAATTTAGCTGCTAACCGGGGCTTGTCAAATATGGCAAGAGACAGAGTAGGATGAGAATTAAGGAAACAGATCTTGGACAAGGTGACGGGGAGACCATGTGGAAAATCTGAAATACAGTGTTAGTAAAGCAGTGAAAGTCAAAGTTCAATTCAATGAGAAAATGTAAGCAGCAAATGAAGGCAACTCCCTCCAAAATAGGGCTGCAGGTTATAGCAATGGGCTGGCCTTTTTACAATTTATTTATACAATCTTATATTGGGTATACTAGATTTAGGTACAATATAGTGATTTGCCATTTTTATACCTTACAATCTGATCACTCAGCTGCTTCTAGGAATCCTCTGTCACTGTGCAAACTTATCACAATACTATTGACTATGTTCCCCTTCCCCTTTTCACCCATCCCCTGACACCTTCCCTTCTGGGAACCATCCCTTGGGTCTCTGTTTCTATGAGTCTGTTTTTGTTTTGTTTTGTTTTCAGATTCCACATATAAGTAAAGCCATATGGTATTTGTCTTTCTCTACCTGACTTTTTTGAAAGGCACTGTAGAGGGCTAAAGGAGAGAAGCAGGGCTTTCAACCTGGCAACCAGGGCTGATGTCACCCAACTCTCAGGCTCAGAGTCCCTTCTGGGGTGGGCCTGGGGAGCTGGACCATTTATTTTGTAGAGCAGAGGTTTCTGGTATTTTTTTATTTTCTTTTGAAAGCCCTGCTAGGAATGAATGGTGGCTGTTTAAGAAAACCAGAGCCTCAGGTGCAAATGTGATGTGGGCCAGTCTCAGCCCAACTTTCACCTCCCGGATCCTTTCCCTCTGTGCCTACATTAGGCTACAGCTTAGTTTTTTTGTTTAAATTTTGGGCACTTTCAAATTTTCTGATTTCCCGTTGGCTAGTGCATTCTTGGTAGGAAAATAGACTAGAATTTCAATTTTTAAGAATGTCTAATTAGTACCATGCAAAGTAGATGATTTATATATAATTATTTTTAAAGCAAAGCTACAATTGCTTTCCTGCTGAATAAATGACCATTTTAAAGTTAAGTTGAGCTTAAATCTACTCATTTAAGGAATTATTTCTCAAGATGCTGAGCTTAAAGTCACCCACTCTCAGCTTTTTTAAAAAAGTGATTGAAATTTTGTACAGATATTTGACTATGCCATGTTTTTATAAAACTTCAAAAACACATTTGAGGGACAATCAGCTTTTCTTTTTCTATTATTTATTCACAAAACACCCTGAGAGATGTGGCCTTGATAGGAAGCAAATGATGCTCTATGCTAAATATTGTGAAAGCAATCTTAAAATGAGTGGCTTAAGCTGAAAGTATTTCTCTCTTCACAAAGAAGCTGAGAATGTAGGGAGGAAAACTCTTCGAAGTTCTGTGTATTAATCCATCCAATGGAAAATTCTGCAATTCAGCAAGGACATTCTTTGGAATTGGGATCAGACAGTGTACTGCTGCCTTGGTTAATTTTACATTGTCCATTCCAGAAACACAATCCTAATCTATGTTTACTCATTCTTCTCATATGGAATCATTAACCCTGCTCTCCTCCTTTATGCTAATACACATGTAAGTCCCACTGGATATAACCTAGCTTTTTCCTTAATTATCATGCATCACACATAAACCTGCCTCCCTCTCAGAAGAGCTCTGTTTACCCACCCTTATCACCTATCCACAGTCGGCTCAGCTACAGGATAGTGTGTGGCAAAGGGCCAGAAACGTGACACTGTCCTTGAAAGATATCAGTAAAATTTTATATTACTACCCTGATTGAGAGGGGAAAAAAAGAAGATTCGTGAAAAGCTGTCAGATTATTTCCTTTTTTCAGAGGTTAAATGGATAATTAATTTGCATCTCTGCCTTTCCACAGCCATTTTACACCTGTCTGATAGAATAAAGTATAAACCATGAAAAATGAACAGTTCCTTTATTTGGACTTTGCTGACTAAAACCTCTGAAAATGTTTCTTTTTTTAAATGATTTCAAAATAATAAACATCAGGTTCTTGTTTCCATAATTGTCAGCTCCAACTTCAGTTTGATCCATGAGCAGTGAGTACCGCCTCAAGGTGCCAGGTATTTTGAGGGAGTCAAGATAAACAGACTCTCAAATATTTAAAGTGATGAAAAACAAGGGTCTATAACCAAGACTACTCTACCCAGCAAAGCTATCATTAAAAATTAATGGAGAGATAAAGAGCTTCCCAGATAAGAAAAAGCTAAAGGAATTCATTACAACTAAGCCAGTATTACAAGAAATGTTAAAAGGACTTCTTTAAGCAGAAGAAAGGAGAAACAAACTAATGAACATCAAAACTATGAATAACAGGATGGCAATAACAATGTACCTATCAATAATCACTTTAAACATAAATGGATTAAACGCTTCAATCAAAAGACATAGGGTAGCTGAGTGGATAAGAAAAGAAGACTCATGCATATGCTGTCTACAAGACACCCACCTCAGATCAAAAGACTCACACAGATTGAAAATAAAGGGATGGAAAAAGATATTTCACACAAATGGAAACAAGAAAATACCAGGGGTAGCAATACTTATGTCGGACAAAATAGACTTTAAAAGGAAGACTATAATAAGAGACAAAGAAAGACATTACATAATAATAAAAGGATCAATTCAACAGAAGGATATAACCCTAGTGACATCTACGCACCCAACATAAGAGCACCTAAATATATAAAACAAATATTGACAGACATAAAGGCAGAGATCAATAGTAACACAATCACAGTAGGGGACTTCAACACCCCACTGACACCAATGATCAGATTTTCCAGACAGAAAATCAAAACAGAAACAGCAGCCTTAAATGATACACTAGACCAGATAGATTTAATTGATACTTTTAGACCATTTCACCCCAAAGCAGCAGAATACACATCCTTTTCAAGTGCACATGGAACATTTTCCAAGATAGACCACATGTTAGGCCACAAAACAAGTCTCAATAAATTTAAGAAGATTGAAATCATATCAAGCATCTTCTGTGATCACGTGGTATGAAACTAGAAATCAATTATAAGAAACAATTGAAAAACACAAACAATGGAGACTAAGTAACATGTTACTAAATAATGAATGGGTCAACAATGAGATCAAGGAAGAAATCAAAAGATGCTATGAGACAAACAAAAATGAAAACACAATGACACAAAATCTATGGGACACAGAGAAAGCAGTCCTCACAGCGAAATTCATAGCAATGTAGGCCTACCCAAGGAAACAAGAAAAATCTCAAATCAGTCTACCTTTACAGCTAAGATAACTGGAAAAAGAACAGTAAAATAAGCCCAAAGTGAGTACAAGAAAGGAAATAAAGAATATAACAGCAGAAATAAACAAAATACAGACCAAAAAAAAAACACAAAAAAATCAATGAAACCAAGAGCTGGTGTTTTGAAAACATAAACAAAATTGACTAATCATTAACCAGACTCATCAAGAAAAAAAGAGAGAGGACCCAAATAAAATCAGAAATGAAAGAAGAGAAGTGAAAAGTGACACCACAGAAATACAAAAAGATTTAAGAAAATACTATGAGCAACTATATACCAACAACTTACCAACAGTCCAGAAGAAATGGATAAATTCTTAGAAGCATACAATCTTCCAAGGCTGACTCAAGAAGAAACAGAAAATCTCAACAGACGATTACTACCAATGAAATTGAATCAGTAATCAACAAGCTCCCAACAAATAAAAGTCCTGGACCAGATGGCTACACAGGTGAAGTTTACCAAACATTCAAAAAAGAATTAACACTTATTCTCCTCAAACTATTCCAAAAAATCCAAGAAGAAGAAAGGTTCCCAAGCTCATTTTATGAGGTCACCATTATCCTGATTCCAAAACCAAACAAAGACATTACAAAAAAAGAAAACTATATCCCTAATGAACATAGGTGCAAAACTCCTCAATAAAATATTAGCAAACCTAATTCAGCATTATACGTTAAAAATATCATACACCACAATCAAATGGGATTCATTTCTGGTATGCAAGGTAGGTTTAGTATCTGCAAATCAATTAACGTAATACACCACATAAACAAAATGAAAAATAAAAGTCATATGGTCATATTAATAGATGCAAAACCCAGCATCCATGTATGATAAAAGCATTTGACAAAAGCCAGCATCCCTGTATGAAAAAAACTCTCAGCAAAATGGGAATAGAAGGAACATATCTCAACATAATAAAGTCCGTATATGACAAATCCACCACTAATATCATACTCCATGGGGAAAAGCTAAAACACTCCCCTTAAGAACAGGAACAAGACAAGGATGTCTACTTTCACCACTTTATTCAACATAGTACTGCAAGTCCTAGCCATAGCAATCAGACAAGAAAAAGAAATCAGTGGCATCCATAGAAAAGGAAGAAGTAAAACTGTCACTATGTGCATATGACATGATATATGTAGACAGAGAACCCCAAAGACAGTTTCCACCAAAAAACTTTTAGAACCGATAAATGAATTTAGTAAAGTAGCAGCATAAAAATTAATATTCAGAAATTGGTTGCATTTTTATACACCAATAATAAACCATCAGAAAGAGAATGTAAGAAAACAATCCCACTTATAATTGCATCAAAAAAATAATAAAATACTTAGGAATAAATTTAACAAAGAAAATAAGAGACCTGTACTCAGAAAATTATAAGACATTGAAGAGACAAGTTAAAGACACAAATAAATGGAAACATATACCATGCTCATGGATATGAAAAGTTAATATAGTAACAGTTAAATTGTCCATACTACCCAAAGTAATATATAGATTCAACATAATCCCTGTCAAAATACCAATAGCATTTTTCACAGAACTAGAACAAATAATCCTAAAATTTATATGGAACCATAAAAGACCCTGAATAGCCACAGCAATCCTGAGAAAGAAGAACAAAGCTAGAGATATCATGCTACCTGATATCAAATTACGTGAGGTTATAGAATCAAAACAGCATGGTATTTGCATAAAAACAGATACATAGATCAATGAAACAGAATAGAGAGCCCAGAAATAAATCCATGCCTATATGGTCATTTAATTATGACAAAAAAAGCAAGAATTTACACTGGGGTAAAGCTACTCTATTCAATAAATGGTGCTGGGAAAACTGTACAAATACATGTAAAGAAAAAAAAAGAAAGAAACTGGACCACCTACTTACACCATATACAAGAATAAACGCAAAATGGATTAAAGACTTAAATGTAAGACCCAAATCCATAAAACTCCTAGAAGAAAACATAGGCAGTAAACTCTCAGACGTTACCCTTAGTAATACTTTTACTGATATATCTCCTTGGGCAAGGGAAACAAAAGAAAAAATAAACAAATGGGACTAAGTCAAACTAGAAAGTTTTATATACCAAAGGAAACCATCAATAAAATGAAAAGGCACCCTACTGAATGGGAGAAGATAGTTGCCAATGATACATATGATAAGGGCTTAAAATCAAAATTTATAAGAAACTCATACAACTCAACACCAAAAAAATAAACAACCCAATTTAAAAAATGGGCAGAGGACATGAATAGACATTTCTCCAAAGAGGACAGACAGATGGCCAAGACATATGAAAAGATGTTTAATGTTACTAATCATCAGAGAAATGCAAATAAAAACAACAATGAGATACCTCCTCACTCCTGTCAGAATGGCCATCATCTATAGGTCAACAAACAAGTGCTGGTGAGGATGTGGAGAAAAGGGAACCTTGGTGCCCTGTTGGTGGGATTACAAATAGGTGTAGCCACTATGGAAAATTGTATGGAGGTTCTTCAAAACATTAAAAATAGAACTACCTTATGACTCAGCAATTCCACTCCTGGGTATTTATCCAAAGAAATCCAAAATACTAATTCGAAAAAATATATGAACCCCTATGTTTACTGCAGTGCTATTCACAAAAGCTAAGATATGGAAACAACTGATATGCTCATCAATAAGTGATTGGGTAAAGAAACAGTGGTGCATTTATACAATGAAGTATTACTCTTGCCTTTTGCAACAACACGGGTGGACCTAGAGGGTATTATGCTAAGTGAAATAAATCAGACTGAGAAGGACAAATACTTACACGATCTCACTTATATGTGGAACCTGAAGAACAGAATAAATGAGCAAACAAAACAAAAATAGACTCACAGATACAGAGAACAAACTGATGGTTGCTAGATGGGAGAGGGGTTGGGGGATGGGTGAGAAAGGTTAAGGGATTAGGAAGTACATATTTGGTAGTCACAAAATAGTCATGGGGATGTGAAATACAGTATGAGGCAAATAGTCAATACTGTTGTAAAGACTATGTAGGGGGTCAGATGTGTACTGGACTTATCAGGGGAATCACTTCACAGATTATATAAATGTCTAACCAATGTGCTGTACACCTGCAACTAATAGAAAATAATGTTGAATATCAACTATAATATATATATAATCACGGGATGCAAAGTACAGCATAGAGAATATAGTCTATGGTACATTGTAATAGCTATGTAACAATTGTCAGAGGGGTAGCAGACTTGGGGGTTATCACTTTATGAGGGGCAAATGTCTAATTATTATGCTTTGTACACTTGAAACTAATTTAAAAACTGATGGCAGAGTATTAATGGACACATAAATGGAAGTTACCAGTGGAACTGGGAATAAGTTATTGGAACTCTGAACAGAGAATGGGATAGGGATATAGATTTTGGAAGCAGCGTCATAAGGATATTAGTTAAAATATGAAAATGAATTAAATCTCCAAGATGTGCTTATGTTTGATAACATGGAACACCTGCCTTTAGAGAATGGGAGAGAGATTAAGAACATGAGAAGGATCCACCAAAAAAAGAGAAGAAAACAGGAAAAGGCAGTAACCCAGACTCAAAAACAAAAGATTGTGGATTTTTTGCCAGTATGTAAGGGCTTGAGGTACAAGTGAGAGGTGAGAAAACAGAAGCAATCCATATAAAAATTCAATTTTCAGATGTTCAGCACGGAAAAAGAGAGATGGTCAGTAGCTGGAAAGAATAATAGGTTTGAGGAAAAGTATTTTCAAAATAAGAGAAGAATTCCATAAAGACGGCGTCACTGAAGGTGCAAGAGGCAGAAGCCAGGAGCTATGATATACTCTGGAATGTTCCTGCACCAGGCAAGTTCAGGCACGACCATGGGGTCATCAAACTCAGGGGTCCAGCTTGCAAGGAAGCACGGTAAGGAAGCTCCAGCTTGTGGAGTACAGTAAACAAACAACTTTGGCTGAATTCCTGCAACAGAGAAGCAAAGGAGAGAGGGGTCTTGCAAAGCTCGGAAACATAATGCTGGAGGACTGAGCAAGAAGTTTGTAGATCCTGACACTAAAAGCATGGAAAGGAGTAAGACCAAGGCTACACCTGAAAGGTCTTGCTTGGAAAAGGAGGAAAATAAAGAAAGCCTCTGAAAAAGGAGCCATCAGCTAGAGCATGTTGAGGAGCGGAGCCTGTTGGAGTTACAAAAAGCTTGTACTGGCCGTAAGGGAGAATGAGATAGGAAGTTGGATAAATAACAGAGTTTCGGAACAGCACTGAGGGCACAGCTGAGCTTAGAGAGCATTGATTTGTGGTGTGTCCATTTATATATAAAAATTATACCACGTACATGAGAATTGGCTATCTAGCCAAGAGCTAATGCATACATATAATATTTTATCTTCAGTAATGGTACTTAAGTTTTTTTAGTAAACTCCAGCAGTCAAACACAATTGTAACTTGACCTCCCTCCTGAAGCTGCTGCATTTACTGAACACTGCCTCATTGCCTTTTACTCACTCAGCATTTCTTGTTAGTTTTTCAAAACCAAGAAGAATTGATTTGTTTTCCTCGGCAGTTCTGAAATCACCCCACTCATTAAGTTGTATTTAGGAGAAAAGGAAGAAAAAAAGTTTCCGTCTTGAACATGCTTATATTTTTGGCAAGAAAAATACTCTTTTAGATATATATCTATCCTTGGGTGGAAAATGACCAGTGCTGTCTTTGCAACTAGTGCACATTGAACCAGCGGGAATGTGTTGGCTCTCAGCATTGGAACTCACCTTCATTTGCCCTGGTTCTGTGACACTTGTCAGACACCTACCTACCTCTGAGCCCTCTGCCCTCCTGTTGGAGGTTGGCCAAAATCATATTGAAGAGTAACAAGCACAGAGAAACACAGGAGCAGATGGCAATTGAAAAGCGTTTTTTCCCTGGGGTGGGGGTGAGGGGGAGGTTACAAAAAATGGATTCTGCTTGTCCCTAAGTTAATTGAATAGCTAGCTCCTGATCTACTGTATCTAACACAAATGAGTTGGGGGCAGGGCCCATTATTTGGGAGGAAGCCGTTTCCATGAATACCGTCCATGTCTGTAACTCTGCAGAATACTTACAAACACTTACCAGGGAACCCTCACTGAAGACCCAAAATGACAAAGCATTCCTTTGTACTGACGACTCATTAGAGAAGGATCATTGGTTCCCAGGACCAAGATGTTTGTCTCTAGGCCACTGATAGGAAACGCTGAGGCTCTGGTTCAGCAGGTCTTGGAAATTAATGGTAAGGCTATCGCCTTTGATTTCAGTCCCTGGAAAGCATCAGATTTTCAGTTTTGCGTTTTCAGTCTTCATGCAGCAAGCACCGTGTGTATTGCTGGCTCCAGCTCCAACCTCACTGCACATTCTCATCGACAGATCTTCTTGGCATTTTAGCAGGAGGAGATATTATTCTGGTTTTTATGTGGAGCCATGAAACCGCACAAGCATTAAATCATAAGTCCTAAAGGTGGCAGGCAAGGAGTGAACCCAGACCTCAGACCTATTCATAAGCGGGGCCAGAATTCAAAGCAGACAAGCGACGCTCCTTCTTCTCTCTTTACTTTATTCTACCCAGCCCCCAGGCATTGCATTTTCCTAGCTCTGCCTTAGAGGTCTCGATTATTATTGTTATACTTTTTATTGTTATCTTCATTATAAGAAGAAGCAGTACCCAGCTCTGTATGCACTATTTAGTGCCTTAGAGGTGATGTCTCACTTAATTCTCACACACCCTGTGAATGTACAATATACAGTGGTCTATTAATGCATTTCAAAAGTACTGCAAGTGCATGCTCATCTACACAAAAATTAGGACTGTGTCATCACCACCTTCTTGCCCTTCACTCTAGTAAGTTGGTGTTTAAAACAATGGAGTGACTTGGGATTTCTGCCAAGAGATACTGAGGAATGTCTCAGAAAATAACAAATAAGAAGCATGTATCATTCTTCTCAACCCATTCTGTTTTCTTGGACACATCCTAACTTCCCTCTTGCCTTATTCTCTCATGATGCCAGCCAATATTGCAAATGGAGTAGCCAATCCTAGACCTTTTCTGCTTTCTACGTATCTGTCTTGTAACTTGCTAACAATAGGAGGAACAAGAGTGTTACCTGTTTTAAATGACCAATCAGTAATTCATTTGCCATTCTGAATGGCAGCCTTTTAATTATGCAGCACACATTAAAATGACTCAAAACATTGAAAGTGCTAAGAGTCTTTAGGATATATAAATGTCTCTTCAACATATCAAAGTCCCTTAGCTATAGTCTGGAAGTCAGATTCTGGACTAATATTGACTGAGCCACAATAATTATGGCTGAAGGGGGGGCAGGCCCCAATCCGATACTTTATCGTTTCTAATATAAATGTATTTCAGATGTTTAAGAGAAAAGATGCTTGCTTAATGGTTGTGACTTTTACTTTGACAACTAATAAGGGCAAATCCATTCATTGGAAAGTGAGGAGTAGATCAAGTACTAGGATCAGAATTAATGCCATTTTGGTCTGATAGACAAGAAAGCAAGCACATTCTAGAGAGACACCCCCTCCTTAAGGGAGTCCTCAGAGGATACAGGTGGGAACTGTTATCAATTATCCTAATATTAACAGGCCAACAAGAAGTAGACTTTTATTTTACTCTAGAACCCATATTTTTTGTTGCTATTTAATTTTTTTTATTACTTTCAGGTGTACAAAGCAATGTAATAGTTAGACATTTATACCCCTCACAAAGTGATACCCCCCAATTTATTACCTCTCTGACATTGTATATAGCTGTTACTGTACCATTGACTATATTCCCTATGTTGTACTCCACATCCCATGAATGTACATATGTATATTTAATTATAATTGACATTAATATTATTCAACTTCAGCTTGAGGTGTATAGCAGTGGTCAGGCATCTACACAGTCCATGAAGTGATCTCAGTACCCAACTGGTACCCCCACATAACCTTTATAACATTATTGATTATAGTCCCCATAATGTATTTCATATCCCTGTGACTATATTGTGACTACTAATTTGTACTTTCTAATGATACATCTGACAAGGCGTTAATTTCCAAAATTTATAAAAAAACTCGTACAACTCAACACCAAAAAACCAACAACCCAATTAAAACATGGGCAGATAACATAAAGGGACATTTCTCTGAAGAGGAAATAGATGGCCAACAGACAGATGAAAAAATGCTCAACGTCACTAATCATCAGAGAAATGCAAATAAAAACCACAATGAGATACCACCTCATTCCTGCCAGAATGGTTGTCATCAGTAAATCAACAAAAACCAAGAGTTGGCGAGGATATGGAAAAAAGGGAACCCTTGTGCACTGTTGGTGGGATTGCAAATTGGTTCAGCCACTGTGGAAAACAGTATGGAAGTACCTCAAAAAAATGATAATGGAGCTACCTTATGACCCAGCAATTCCACTCCTGGGTATTTATCCAAAGAAATCCAAAACACTAATTCAGAAAAAATATATGCTCCCCTACATTTACTGCAGCTGTATTTGCAATAGCCAAGATAGGGAAACAAATGAAATGCCCATCGGTAGATGATTGGATAAAGAAGCTGTGGTACAGTTATACAATGGAGTACTCGACCATAGAAAAGAATGAAAACTTACTATTTGCAACAACAGAGCCCATAGTTTTAACCAGTATTTTTATATTGCCTATCTCTAATGCATCCCCCTGTCCTCCATGAAAGAACAATTACTGCTAAAGAGCTAATTGTGTTATACTTTGAAAAGCCCCAATCATTATGGACAGCCAAAATGTGTCTCCCTATGGTGTCTAAACTTATGTAGTGTCATATGCTGTAAATATCATCGATATTTACCTATATTATCATAAATATCATAGATATCATATGCCAGTTGGGTCAGGCTATCATTCAGCCTGTCATGACAGGTTTCCACATCTGTAACCAAAGGATAATAGGGATGATGTCAGATTACTGTTCAAAGATCCCCTGAAATAAGTATTCAGTAAACGGTATGTTTCTCTACAAATATTAGGTGCTCTTTATTATCACAATTATTCCTCCCAGCAGTTCTTTTTCAAATGCACACTTTATTATGAAGAGTGTCGTTCCAGAATGCCAAAATAATGTTGAAGGCAATCAATAATTCATGGTTTATATTACCCTGCAATAAGGTTACGGAGGCAGTGTGGTTTAATGCAAAGTAAACTGAATTAAGAAATGGAAGACAGGACTTGTGATCTGGTTTTACCACTCATAACCCAGCTTCAATTTTCTCGTCTATCAAATGGGAAAGACAACACCCCGTTTTGTGACGGTACACTGAGATTTGTTTTTTTAAATGCCAGTGTTTTATACAGTTGGATACTACATAAATGCGTATTCTTGCTATCATTCCTCTTATGATACAGGAATATATGCTTTCTGGTACAAACAAAGCATTAGCAGTTTAGTTATAACCATTCTCATTGGCATCTGATTGAAAGAAGCGATATATTTTCCATGAATAAACCCATTTAGTTTTTTTTTTCTTTTCTTCTGTAGTGACAAGTGACTTACAGGATGAATCATGTGTGAAGCTTTTTGTCCTGCCAAAATAGTTCATAGCATGAAGATATTTAAAAACAATAGGATTGAAGGTCAATTTTCCACTCTTGACTAAAAAAAAAGTTCTCTCTCTAAAGAATACAGAGAAAGGATATCAGTGAAATATTCTTACATTTTTACCTAGGCGTCATATCATAGCCTACCAGAGCTAGAACACACCTAAACATCTTGATTAAAAAAACAAAAGAGCAAAGAAATAAAACCCCCAAATTGACTACAGCTATAAGAAATTAAATCCTGTGTTCAAGGTCGGGTTGACAGCTTTGTCATGACAGAGTTGGGAACAAAACTCCCCCATCTCCTTACTCTCTATCTAGGACATTGCTCATCACAACGCATTTCTCCTGAACCAGTGCACAAGCCAATTTAGGTGCTTATTACCGCACTTTGTTTCCAGAAAAATGGTGAAAACCATATAATACAAAACTCTTTGCTGGTAAAGAAAGCCATTTATTTCAGCCATGAAGCAGGCTATTTTATTATTATTATTTGGCTATAGCACCATGCAGAACAAGGGCAAATTTCATTTCAGATGATTTTCTATTTTAATATTAAGACTCCCTCTTCAAAAGCAAATGCTGGGAAGGGGTTGGAAACCAAACTTATTTATACAACAGACACTTATCCAAGGAAATGGGTTGCAGGGAAATTAGCGTGTCATGAATGATGTGATTCCTGAAATGTCAATCAGTCATTACAGTATTTGCTTCTCTCGTGGTATTCTCAAAATGGATTATTGTCCCTGAATTTTTAATAACAATTTAGTGGTTCAAAATACTGACAGTGATATATGACGACAGCTTAAAAAAGTGCTTTGGCTTTCTATATTGCATAAACAGAACACAATTGTATCTCTCTAGCCAGTGTCAGAATCATTCTCAAGGAAGATAATGTTGAAGCCATCTGCCAAGAGAAGGTCAAGATCATATATAGAAAATAAATCATGACAAACATGGAATTGGCTAAAGGTTAAGGATTTAAAGGACAAACACATATTTGAAAGCACAAATCAGCCCTCATTGAGTAATAATTTAAACAGCCCCACCTCCCGACTCCTAAATAGCTGGCTTAGTAGCTACATATATTTCCAGAAATATTGCAATATTGAACGGAGCAACAAAAGGAAAGTGTAACTGGTAAGAATGTTAGAAATGTTTAGCTCCATCATAGCTTTCCTCATTCGTACAGTACCTCAAGACTAGCTAATAACCTGCTTAATTGCACTACAGAAATCCAATAAATGAGTCGATTCCAGAAATGCCATTCCAGTGCCATTTCTAGGAGTTACTGGATAACTTGGTCACAGCCCGTGGGTGGTGGGCAAGACAATAAGAGTCGGCACTTAAGCAGTGGCTTCAGACCCTGGAGTCCAGGAGGCCATGCAGGATCCCCAAAGCCCAATGAGTTGTCTCATTGCCTTATGCTCCCAGCATCCATTCAGAGGGTCTCAGCAGCCTGCAACACTGGCTCATGCAAAGCCAGCACCACGAGTGAGCAAGCTATATTAGCATGTTCAGAAGCAAAAGGAGGCCTCAGGAAACTTACTCACAGGAAAGTAAGTACTGCATGAACACAGTGGAGCTCTGCCTATATTAAGACAAAAGCTAAAGCCAAAGCATTCTTCCCATTGCTTCCTACGGCTTCTTTCTGACGAAATGAGGATTTATAAATTCAATGATTCCCAGAAGAAAGCTCTACAAAAATAAAAAGTTAAGACAAGAATGGATTAAAAGAACTTTATGCACTCCTTGACCTGTAACTCTATTATAGTCCTAATCGCACACAGCCTGGAAAGATAATTAACGTTCTGGTCCAACTTCACCATTAAACTGCAAACTCATTGAAGATAGGACACTTTCTCTTCCTCGCACCCCACGCTCAGAATACCTCATTGGTTTGCACATGAGATGTGCTCAATACATATTTGTGACTCTGTCAATTGTCAGCTATATGAAGGTAGAAACTGCATCTTAGTCCTCATTAGAACCCATTGCCAATGCAGGCCAGGCAGAGAGTAGGTGCTTTATACATATTTATTGAATGAATAAAGGAGTGAATGACAAGGTGATCCCTAAGCCACCTTTTTCAGTCTACCCAAATACTTCCTCTTGACTAAGTTCAGTAAGCTCACTAAATTTAACCCATTTTCATCAGATCCTCTCTAGTAGGGCTCCTCCCTCACACATACAGCTTCTCCATCACAGGTGAGGGAAAACTCTCATTCCTGCAGTGGGGCTAATTTTTCTCCATTTCTTAATTTTAAAATCCTAATCCAGGCTAATGCTTGCTTACATTAATTAAATAAAAGACAAAGGTGTTTAACATAAAAGGGAAGGTCCCCTCTTCATCCACATCCAATTCTGTTCTTTGAAGCTACTTTTATATGCACAAAGTGAGTAGAAGAAAGATTCTATCTGGACACAACTCAACTATAACTTACCTGTAATAACAGACACAGTTGAGGTTTTTTTTTGTTTTGTTTGGTTTTTTTGGGGGGATGGGCGGTGGGGAGAGATAGAAAGGTATTAGATTCTCTTTTATTTAAAGTCCTACCCAGAAAATGGGTAGTAAATGCCCTATTGGACAGTCAAATATTCATGCCTGTCAATTCTCTGACCAAAGTATTCTATAGGGGTTTTAAACTAAGATAAAGCATAATCAACCACCCTATGGCATATGTTAGTTACCCAAAACACCACAGTCTTTTAGAGGACCCACAAGGATCCAAAATGGCACAAGAGTAACTGAAGGATTGCTCCCTCTGGAATTCCTTACATTTTTGGGGATCAGCTTGGCTCATTGAGTTCCATAGGTATAGTAGTTCTACAAAGGGGTTCTCTTTTCAGGTGGCTAGCATGGCTTCTCAGCAGTCTGTTCCAACTGAGACACCAAATAGGTTCTTCCTAGCTTGTGGTATTATCTCCCAGAACTCAAGGACCTGCAATGCCCCTTGGGAACCTTGAGTATCTGTAGGGAGAAGACAGAGCAGCGTCCCTTTTCTCTGGCCTAGCTGGAGACGTTTGCCCTTACCCCTGAGTCTCTCAGTGGTCATGGTCATGTCTGGGCAAAGTCATCTGAGCATAGAGCAAGGCCTTGATGTCTTCTCTGAGCAGGATTCACCAGGTTTTCACCTGGGCCTCTTTCATTCTGAAAGGGGTTCAGATGGTTGTTTGCCTTGGTCCTCCTGGTTGCTGTAAAACAGCATCTTTCTCCTCCCTATGCTTCTGCTTGCTGGGCTGAGCATGCAGATTAAGAAGAGGTGCCGAGAAACAATGCTTCCTCTAAGTCACCTTTGATTTTTCCACATTTTATTATGAATTTGACACTCAACACTTGCTGTTGCTTTTCAAGGTGTGTGTGTGTGTGTGTGTGTGTGTGTGTGTGACAATCACTTCTAGTGAACGAAGGCTATGACCCTTCTATGTCTGCATAATGCTGATCACACTGACTATTAACTGTGTCCCCATAATCAATCAAATTCTACAACACATGAATTCTCTTCTAGTCAGCAATACTTTCTTCCTACGATTTCAGCCTATGACAGACTCAGCGTCTGGAGATGATGAACTGTATGTGAGTCTGTCTCTGGAATATCACTATTTCAGGGTCTGCTAACAATACTTGCCAACTTAGATGGGGTAGGGTAGAGAATGGAAGCAAGTTGTACATTATCCTAATAGATTAAGAAAATATAATCCCATTTGGACCATTTCCTGGGCCTCCATCCAAACCATGAGATAGCTTTGCTAATCATTAAAATGTACAGGGAGAGGGTGGGCTTCTTTTTCTCATAACTATATTGCATTTCTAAAGGGCACTGGATTCATTTCTTTATGAGTGTAATCTAATCAGGAAAATAATTGATTCAGAGGATGATTGTTCTCTAAACAAACTTACCATTGTTTTAGACTGGAATAGCAACCCTCATCCCATTTTAGAGTTTTAGTTCATACATGTACATCAATGAATAATTATTTTCAGGAAATATCTTTAAATATTTTCAATTGCTTCTTTACTGCTTCAGCAAATTTTGGTTGCCCTGTAGTTAAGGTCAGGCTCATAAAGACAAGGACAACTAAGAATAACTAAGGTTTGGAAAAACTAGAAATGCAACTTAAAGTCAAATAAACACTTTATACATGCCCTGGGTCAACAGAAGATAAACTGATTATCCATTAACATGACTTTAATTTATCATGTGTGCCCATTAAACAATAATAACAATATGAGGGTAATTCACCGGGATGCCCTTTGGGTTAGCACATTATTTTTATTTCTTTTTTATGTGCCAGCCAGTCCTGGGGTCAATAAAAAATGATTTATTGGTTATATTACCAATATGATATGGAGACTGCTACAATTACAACTCATAATCAGAAATCCATATCCTTCAGCCAAAATAACTCTTAATAAATAAATTTTGGCTATTTAAGTTTCCAGTTATCCTCTCCATTCTGTATGAGGGAAAGCCATATCCGGTGAGTATGAATCTCAGCCTGTTAGCTTTCCTAAACTGTGCCAAGACCGGACTAACCATTTAATTATATTGTTTAAATGTGTTTATGAATTCATTATCCCAAATAAATGGGATATTATTGGGTTATTATTTTAAGATGTATGTGAAACATTATTTTATATACGTTTCAAAAAAAAAAGCTTTCTCCTATTTAAATGTATTTTTTAAAGGCAAATTCTGAATTGATTTTTCAATACCAAAGGGGTTTCTGTACATAGAAAGGGAGCAAACTTAAGAAGATATATTAGGTATCAGAAACTGTGTTATCTGAATTATTTAATCTTCAAAACAACCCAGGCACTAAATGGTATTATCCCTATTTTATGGATGACCAAAAAAAACCAAGGCTCTGAACATTAAGAAAATATGTCAGAAGTCATGCAGCTTCTGTGGCACTCAGGGCCATCAAATGCCAAAACTATGTGATGTACTGTGCTATGAAATTGCAGAGTCTCTGAAATGGTACATTGGTTAAAATACTGATCAGTAGAGAAGGCAGCCAAAGCACCTTTCCTCATAGAGAAAAGTTTGTAAAACGGGCTTACTTATTTGTGTCTATTGGCCATTAAAATAGCCTGTAAACTCCTTGAGAGTGTGGACTAACGCTTCTCTGTCTTCTCCAAAATATCCACTATAGGCACTGTATATACATATGTCAGACACCTTCTGATTGATAGAAGTGACAGAAAACAAGACCCTGCATATTCTACCTACAAGAGACTCACTTCAGATCGAAAGACACACACAGATGGAAAAAGATATTTCATGAAAATGGAAATACACAAAAAAGCTGGGGTAAAAATACTTATACCATAAAAAATAAACTTTAAAACAAAGGCTATAACAAGAGACAAAGAAGGACCAAGTAATCCCACTTCTGGGAATTTATCCAAAAAAAACCCAAAACACTACTTGGAAGGGACATGTGTGTCCATGTGTTCATTGCAGCATTATTTACAATAACTAAGATGTGGAGGCAGCATGAGTATCCATCAGTGGATGAATGGATAAAGAAAAGATCATACATATATAAAATGGAATAGTACTCAGTCATAAAATAGAATGAAATCTTACCATTTGCAACAACATGGATGGACCTAGAGAGTATTGTGTTGAGTGGAGTAAGTCAGACAGAGAAAGACAAATGCCATATGATTTCATTCATATGTGGGAATCTAAAAAAGTAAAATAAGCAAACAAAACAGAAACAAACTTAGATACAGAGAACGTTTTGATGGTTGCCAGCTGGGAGGAATGTTAGGAGAATGGGTGAAAAGGGGGAAGGGATTAAGAAGTACAAATTGGTTGTTACAAAGTAGTCAAGGGGATGTAAATTATAGCATAAGGAATATAGTAATTAATACTGTGATAACTATGGATGGTGTTATAGGTGGGTTCTAGATTTAATGAGGTTATCACTTTGTAAGTTATAAATGTCTAATCACTATGTGGTACACCTGAAATTAATATAAATATTGTTTTTCAACTGTAATTGGAAAATAAAATAATTAATTAAAAAAGAGAAAAAAATAGATTCTGAATTTTACTATTTATGTTTAATAATTATAAAAGTTTATAAATATGCTTGTAATTTTGATTATTTTATAATAATTGTAGGGTTAAGTTAATCTGAAAACACTTATAATGTTTAAGCCTCATGGTCACAGGTAATTAAAAATAATATTTCAGTATATATCTATATACATATATATATATTTGTTGTTATGAATGAAAGTGAAAGATAGGTAATTAGTAAAGGGTTATGAAGTTAAAAAAGCATATCCATTAGAATGAAATTCTGTGGGAGAAAGTGGAATGGAAATGTAAACTCAGGGACTAAAAAATACATGAAAAATTTCCAACTGTTAAAAAATATTTAATTAATTTAAAAAGAAGAAATTCAACTTAAATTATACACACTTACACACACACACACACACAAATGAACTGAAAAAAATGCAGCGGTAGATCTGGCTGCCAATCCAGATGGATCAAGTACTTCAAATTATACAATCTCTCTCATAATGTCTAAGAGAGATACTTTCCATGTAGTGCAAAAGTCGTATTCTTTTAGCACAGTGGTCCCAGCAGCAGATGGCATCCTCCTTGATAGCTCTGATTGAGAGATCCCATGCAGGACTCTAATTTCCCTAGGTTGAGTCATATACCAATCCCTGAACTGATCATTCTAACCAGGAAGAGGTGTATTTCAATTAGCTGCACTTCTGGAAAGAGAGATGTTGACTCTGAGATTCTCATAAGAACATAAGAATCAGTTGCCATAAATGAGGAATAATTCCCAGAAGGAAGGAATATGGAGCAGGTTAAAAAAAAAAAAAAAATCTACTAGTGCCTTGCATTGACCTTAAATACTAAAAGCAAGCTTTGAAAAGGTTTATTCCAACATTCCAAGAAGACACTTAACATGTCTTATTCAATATACAGGTAAAATTCCTGAGGTCCAGAGAGGAAAAGTGGCTTTTCCATGGCCACAAAACTTGATAGAAAGCATGCATTATATTATGCTTAACTAACTCTGATTTCATTGGATTTGAAAAGGTGAAATGCCCAAGAGATCCAAGATTGCAGAGTAGATAAACACTGTGCCTGCTTCCTTCCTTGAACACATTAAAATTACAAATAAATTATAAAACAGATAACCTGGAGAATCATCTGAAGTCTAGCTGAAGAGAACTTTTATAACTAAGATAAAGAAGAAGCCACACTGAGACTGGTAGGAGAGATGGAAATGTGAAACAGGCTGGCCCCAAACCTCCATGTGGTGGTTGAGAATCAGGAGGGATATCTTGGCCACGAAGTTTTCCCCTGGAGGACTGAGAGACCTGAGCCCCACCCATGAGACTCCCCAGCCCAGAGTACTAGTGCCGGAAAGGGGATCCCCTACAACATCTGGCTGTGAAAAACAACAGGGATTCCACATGTCCAGGTGGGATGAAAGGCTGGGGGAAACCCAGACGTCCTCTTAAACGGCCCGCACACACATTCACTCGCTCGCAGGCACTCACCTTTGGCTCCTGCAGAGGGACGGTGACTCAGGAGGCATTAAAGACATATGGGGGGCAGACTGTGGTGTCTGGCTTTGAGGTGAGGGCTGGAGGATAGTCGCCATTTCCCCTGTAAGGGGGCCTCCTCCCATACAGTTTGCAGGTGGGCGCCATCTTTTGTATGTTGAGCCCGCCCCCTATGCTTATGGCCAACTCTGAATCTGATTGGTCTGGTGAGCTGCACTGCTCCACCCTGCTGACTCACTGGGAACCCGCCCTACCTAACTGCCCCAGTGCTGGGGGCACTTTCTCGGGGAGCAGCCAGCCCCACAGGCATTGCAATCTTTCTTGGAAAACTATCGGAGTCCACGGACCCCAGGTGGTCAGTGATTGGCCTCTGTGTGTTCTGAGACTTTTGCTGAATAACTCCATGCTCAGCATTGGCACCAAATCAGTGTGTGTCTTTCAATCTGAAGTGATAGTGCCAGATGGGTACTAGACTAGTCAGAGGAACATTTCTTAAATTATATAAATGTCTAACTACTGTACACCTGAAATTAATATAAAATAATACTGAATGTCAATTGTAATTGAAATATTTAAAAGGGGGGGAAGGTGAAGGGGAATAAGAGATCTAAATTTTCAGGTATAAAACAATTACATCATGGGGATATAAGGTATAGCAAGGGGAATATAGTCAATATTATTGTGATAGCATAGTATGGTGTCAGATGTTTGCTGGATTTATTTTGGTGTTCACTTGTTTAGGTATATAAATGTTGAATAACTCTGGTGTACCCCTGAAATTAATATAATATTATACGTTAGCTATATTTTTAATAAAAATCTTTTTTAAAAATTAAAAAAGAAAAGCAGAAATGGCAAAGAAAATGTTCAATGCCGAAGGACAACCACAGCTTTCATATTAGTCAGCAATATCCACTACTTCTTTTCTTTCTTGCAGCTGTACAGGAATTTCTTTTCTGTACAGCTGCAAAATGAGAGAAGTCTCAAGGAAAGCAAATTGCTAGATAAAAAAGAATGCTGGGATGTCCTCCAAAGGCCATTCTTCTTAAATCAAATTCAACCTGACACTAGGAAGTCTGTAATAAAAATGGAAACAATAACAAGTGGTGCGGATGTGGAGAAATTGGAATCTTCATACACTGCTGATGGGAATGCAAAAGGGTGCAGCTCCTCGTGTATGAATGTTCTTAGCAGCATTATAATAATACAAAAGTGGAGGGAAAAACACAAACAAATGTCCATCAACTGACTAATGGATAAACAAATGTAATATATCAATACAAGGGAATATTATTCAGCTATAAAGGCATGAAGTACTAATACATGCTACATCATGAGCAAATCTTGAAAATACTATGTTATGTGAAAGAAGCCAAACACAAAAGGCCATATCTTGTATGATTTCACTTATGTTAAATGTCCAGAATAGGCAAATCTGTAGAGACAGAAAATAGATCAGTGGTTACCAGAGGATTTGGGAAGGGATTTATTGAGTGGTACAGGGTTTCTTTCGGGGGTGATAGAAATGTTCTGGAATTAGATAATAGTGATGGTTGTACAACCTTGTGAATATAGTAAAACCCACTGAATTGTACAATAAATACACACACACATATGTAAATTACATGCATATTATAAATTGAAGTGTACTTATTAAGAGCTTACCATGCACTCAATCTTTTGTTACCTGCTGGAGATACAGAGACAAACAAAATAGCTATGGCTCCTCCCCTACCAGCCGTCTTAAAGGAAAGTGTGTTTAGCTTACCAAAGAAGAATACAGAGTAATGGCAATAAAAAGCAAAGTGGTCGCATTGATTAAGAGACATTTACAAGAATTTCCTTTAGAAATGGACTAAAGATCTGAATCAGGCATTGTGTTATTTCTATCGTTTTATCTACTCTTCACGAGAGAAAATCCAGTGAAGGGTACATTATTAATGAGTGGGTTGTAGCTGCAGGAACCTGAGGCTCAGTGCTTCAGGACCCACTGAGGTATCACGCATTTTACATGGCAGTTGTCTCCCACTGACGAACACTGGCTTGCATCCTCATCGGTGCCATTGCCTGCATGAAAAACGGGCAGCCCCTGTCCTGCTGGAAAGAGCCTCCAGCAGACAATGGTCAATGTGTACAAAAACTGTCCACTGTGGCTACGAATAAATTTAGAAATAGGCCAAGGGTATATGAGACAGGCATTAACAATGACTGTTAGAGAAAACACCCATTAAAAATCTGTATATCATCTCTTCTACCCATCAGTTCAGCCAATAGAAAACCTGCTGTTTGCATTGGGAACATGCATCCCTGCAATGACAGCATACCAAAATGGCAGACCCAGTATCTAGGAGAGTAGGTTTGTCCAAGTATTTGCCTCACAAACTCCAATTCTATAAAGTGATAACAAATAAGCATGGATATTAACATTCTAGATTAGACTCCAATCTATAAATAGCAGATAATTTTCCTTTCTATTCACACTATCAGGTTTTCATAAAGATGAGTATGTACCATCCTCAAATTTTTTTGGACATAGTAAACCTCCCACTTTTGAGATTGCTTTCCACATTTCTGGCATATCTCTCAAAGGCTCACTTTACTTATCAGAATCAAGCAATGAGCGTATTTACTTAAAATCCCAATGAATAAAAGAAATAGATATATTTGTCCTTTAAAAATGAAAAGTGAGCAAAGGAGAGCCTGCGGGACCCTGGATTCTGGCTGGGAGGGAAGGAGTGAGGAGGAAGTATCAATTAGAAGGTGTGGGCTGATGAAAGAGGGGGTAAAAACATGATGTCAAACTAGATCCTTGTAAATACATACATTTTTAAAACTTTGAAATGAATTTATTGTAATTTCATTAAGTTTGCAATATTTTGATGCTACATGGAAATGCAACATGAGTTACTTTGGGTTCTAAAGGCCTGGGGCAGGGGGGCAAACATTGCTTGTTTCTTACCTGTCCTTCGCCTATAGAAACCCATGAAATATTTTGGATAGAATTGTAAGTGTTGATATCATTGGGCTGAGCCACAGACCAAGGAGGGGAGGCATGAAGAGCAATAAGCAGTAACCAAGGTGACCGTGAGTCCTTACAGTAATGTTGTGGGCTGTCAGGTTAACGAGGTTCAGCCGTCATCTACTGAGCACTTACTATTTACCCAACATTGCTTCCAGCTAAGTACAATCCTGAAGTTCAAATCAAATCATAGTTCCAGGTCTTAACGAGCTCATTCCCTAATTGAAGACACCAAATAAACGTATGTAAAGTGGAATAGAAGGCAGGCTCGCTTTTGTTCATTACAAGTCCAAGCATGGTCTTCGGTTCTGCCGTTTGGGAAACTGATCTAAGCAGCATCAAGGGTGGATTTCTCTCTCAGATGTCCCAGGATGAACTATGCCAGCTTTCGTGTTTATAATTTTCATTTTCTGTGTGTCATTGCTAACTAACAACTCTTCTGATAGTCACACTCCTTCCTTGGGCATTAAATGTACTCAATCGAGTTGCAGTGTGGATAAGGTGAAACACTTGGGATTTGGGCTTAGATAGCTCAGGATAGAGTCCCTTCATCTCCATTGAGGATTACTGAACCACTCCGAGACCCTATGACTATATTTCAGAGGCACAAATCAAAAGAGAGTTAAGAGAGGTTTGGAATGATTAAATGACTTAACACCTGTAAGGTGCCCAGCTTGTGCCTGGCATCTATTAGGTATCAATCATCCCATCATCATCATCGCTTTGTATTTTCACAGCTCTTCCTTCAAAAGATCTACAAATGTTTCAGAAACATTGTCTCCTTTATATTTACAAGTTTCCTGCCAGTGGAGCAGAGGACAGAAGAACATGTAAATCGGAAGGAAAATACAGTGATTGTCTCACTGGGGTAGGTCTTTCATTATGTTGAGTCCCTGGGATGAAGGACAATTTTTTTGGAGATGGGAAAATGCTCAGAATGAAAATATAAAAAGCAGCTAATGAACAAATATATGAATGAGCAAATTAATAGATAACAATACATAAAAAGATATATGATGTGTACACTGTGGATGTGGTATGCATATTATGTAATTTGAGGAGTTGAGAACTACAGAACTGGGACCATTTCCTGGGTCCATTTTATTCTGCACCACATAGAAAATTGCTTTCAGTGAAGAGCTGGAGAGCAGGACTTTTGTACCCAGAGTGAAAAGATATTTCTACAGTGCTACTGAGAGATATTTCAGCAACTGTTTTAAAAATATATCACTCAGGTATTACTTCACTTTTCTTCTTGAGAACTAAGATTAAGGAATACTTTAGAGAGTATTTCTATTTACTCTAGTAAATAGAGTATTTTACTAGAGTACTTACTCTAGTAAAATAGTATTTCTATTTACTTGTCGTTCTGATATTAGGAGCAAAAAAGGAGGAAAAGATGGCAGAGTGACAGAATAAATGTCATCAGGGTTTAAAAGATTATTTTTCTAGAAGATTTCTGGGTTTTTTTTTAAAAAAATCTAATGGTTTTAGAATACTCTTTGTAAAGTTGACCCATCACAATGAAGGAATTCAGTGAATAGTAAAGGAGAAAAAGAAATGAGTATTTGAATTTGAAAGATGCTTGTGGCATTAAGTAATTTTAGGCAGTTGTACAGGTGTTTTAAAAATAAAAACAGCTTTGTAGTTGTGAGAAAAAAATGTATTCTGTAAGTCACCGTCTCCAACAACCTCACACTGTGGAGCTATTCTTGAAATGAAAGCACTATGGTAAAATGAAATAAAGGACTGGAACGAGAAAACAAGGCATCCGGGCCTGATTCTCCAGTCTGTCATTTGATAGTTGTGTGACTTTAGGTGGGCTGACCTAAAGTTGTGTGACCTTTAGGTGGGTTTCCTCAGCCATCAAATACAGACAATATCAAACACAGCATTTGTGAAAATAAAATGAAAGTGACACTCGAAGATACATTTCACACCAAAACAGCCCAAAGAAAGCTTACAGCATTTTTTGGATAATAACTCCATGACATTTTTTTTCCTTATCACTGGCAAAATTTGATGGCATCTATGGTTGTTTCTCTCCCTTGTTGACATAAGTTTACTACTACAAAGCTGTATCAATCATGAAAGCTAAAATAGACCCAGCCTGTAAATTACACAGGCTTCTTACTCTTCCCACTTCTGAGAAAACCAGGCAATCTTACCAAGGGGCCTTTATTGACTACTCCAAGGAGTGAAGCCTAAACTATGGACAGCCCAATGGAGCGGTGCCACATCTCGTGGTGGCCGAGTGGACTAAACCAATTCCTCCTTGCTTGAAAAGACTGGAGATAGGAGGCAGAGATCATCAGGGACAGACACCTTGAAAGGTCCAAAGAGAGACCAGGCCATTGGGTAGCACTATGCAGACCTAGCTCAGCTCACCAAGTCATGAGCCCTAGCTTCAGTTACAACAACCCAGACAAAGGGACACCATTTAGTGGGAGCACCTTCATAATTTGCACTAAGACTCCTTATATTCCAGCTATGGCCTAGGAAAGATGACAGAATGGCTCAGAACTAGAAGATCTGGGATTTTTTTCAATAATCTCCTTTACCTAAGAGTTCTCTGATTTGTTTACTTATGGTGTTCTTGGGGACATAAAGCAAGGTATGAAAGGGGTATGCATGCAAGCCACAGATTATTCATGTGTTCAGTAAATATGTATTAAACTCCTTACCTGGATACACAAATAAATTCAACAAAGATTACCTATTCCCCTAGACTTTACATTCTACACAAGAAGACAGTCAATAACAACAACAACAAAAAAGACAGTAAAGAAGCAAGTTAAAATATGTACTTTGAAAGCCAGGAAGGGCAATAGAGAATATACATGGGTTCCGGGGGTGGGGAATTTTCTTAGTGTTGGTCTTACTAAAAACACCATGTGTGGGGTGGGGGAATTTTAATATGAAAACTAAAGGATATATTATAGAGTATTATACAAATCTCTAACGACTCTTCAGGATAAAACATGAGCCTTCAAAGACTTGGACAGGAGGAGGGAATTGCAACAGTCAACAGGAGACTGAGTTCCAGATCCCTGAGGGAGTGCATTTACTTCCCACTGTAATTAATGGTAATTTGATGTGGATTTTGAAAAACACTGACTTATGATTATCTGGGTACATCTTTGTTCCATTCAACCAAATGAACCTAAGACAAAATGTACACCCAAGTCATTGCCTGAAACCACCTACTTTGGCCTATATTGTTAAGGAGAGTTTGCAATTTTTAGTGAATGCTCTGAATGATTTCTTCTATGTTACAAAAATTCAATCCTTGCTAACTATGACGAAGATATCATGGTGGGTTATCCTCCCATTTAAAATCTATATATGATTTTCAACTGGCATCTCACATCCTGTGGGAAATCCAAAGTTCTGCCAGGGAATATTTAGAAATTGTAGGGATTTCTACTACTCCTTAGTCACCTCTGGTTCCAGTGTCCATATTCCACTCAATTCTCTCTCTCTGTGCATTTTCAGCCTGTGACTTTGCCTTGCTTTTTCTTTTCTTAGTGGCTTCTATTTACTGCATTCCCATCCTCTCAATACAAATGCACACATCATCCTGCTCATAGAAGGCAGTTCTTAGAGATAGAAATTTACGGGAAAAAGAGGAATTAAGCTACAGAAATCTTCAGCAGAAACATTTAGTATTGGACATCACTTTTTTCTTTTTTTTAACCAGTCCTGTAATATTTGTTGTTAACGTGGATCCAAATTTTCATCAATTGACCCAGTAACCCCTACTTTCCCTTCCTATTCTATTACATTTCATCTGCTTATCTTTGCCCATTCTTCCCACCAATTCATGTCTTTAAAGAAAAGTTTAGCTGTCTCTCTATTGTCTCCTTCCAATCTGTTCCCAAAAGCTTAACCTTTCACTTCCAAACAGTTCATCAACATGTTTTCCCTAAACAAGTATAAATTCTTTCCTTAGGGGAGAGAAATTACCCATCAGGAAAATATTTTATTAATTTCATTATGTAAAGACATTCTGAGAGGTTCTGGTTAAGATGGCGCAGTAGGTAAACACTGTGTTACCTTTACTCACGACAACATCAAAATTACAACAAACTACAAAACAACCATCATTGAGAATTACCTAAAATCTTGCTGAACTGAAGCCCTACATTGAAGGACATACAGAAAAAGCCTCCTGGAGACTGGTAGGAGGAGCAGAGACATGGAACGGGCTGGTCCCACACCTATGTGTGACCATTAAAAACCAGGAAGGATATCTCAGCTGTGGAGGTCCCCCCTGGAGGAGCAAGAGGTCCCAGCCCCAACCCAGCCCAGGGTTCCAGTGCCAGGGAGAGAAGCCCCATAATTTCTGGTTGTAAAAACCAGCTGAGATTGGAGCTGAGTGAGACAGAGGGCCACTGGAGTCCCAGACCCTCCTCTTAAAGGGACTGCACAAAGACTTACCCACCAAAGGAATTGCTCGCTCTGAGCTCCAGTGCTGGGGCAGCAGATGGAAAGGTGGTGGGGACACATGGTGGGGAACTGAGTTTTCTGGCTTGGGATAGGGGCTGGAAGGGCAGCTTTCTTCCAGAGGAACTAGTGGAAGCCATTGTTTCTTTGTTGAGCCCTCCCCTTTCCTGGAGTGCAGATGTAGGCAACCGCCATACCTGAGTCTCATTTGCCACACCCAGGTGACTTGAGATCCTGTCCTCCAACTTTTGGGCACACCCAAGCCACTTCTAGTGGCTTTTTCTTGCAAATTTCCTGCCTTAGGTCATTTTGCAGACTTTCCTAGAGTCTCTCAAAGATTCGCAGAACCCAAACAAGCAGCATCTGGTTTGAGCATGTCCTATACCTCTGGCTGAGCAGCCCTAAGCCTAGCACTAGCGGCAGCTGTCCTTGGTTTATGGCTTGGCCTCTCAAGGCACTTACAACACAGCACAGGCAGCGGCTATCTGTGGATTTCTTTGTGGCTCCTGCCAGGTAACACCAGGTGGGGCCTGGGCAGCAGCTGACCTGCAACGGATCCCCTCCAAGGCAGTCTTGGGGCTGGTGCCCCCAGTAGCCATTTCAAAATGAGCAGGAACATCATCCAGCCACTTCCAAGAATGACACACCCAAGGGACAGATTGGGAAGGCACCAGAGCACGGCTGAGGCAGGTCCTGCTTGGTAGGGTCAGCACCTGCACCACAGCTCCTCCACTATAGTCATGGCCAGTCCTCATAACCAATGAACCCAAAGGTCAACCCCTCCCACTGATGTGCAAATAGCAACCAAGGCTCAACTACAACAGGAGGGCACACAGAACCCACACAAGGGACACACCTGGAGTGTATGGCTCAAGTGACAAGGAAGACTGCACCACTGAGCCCCACAGCACACCTACTACATAAGGCCACTACTAAAATGGGAAGACATGACAGCCCTGCCTACTACATAGAAACAAACACAGAGAGGCAGCCAAAGTGGGGAGACAAAGAAACATGTCCCAAATAAAAGAACAGAACAAAGCTCCAGAAAAAGAACTAAACAAAATTGAGACAAGCAATCTACCAGACGCATTATTCCAAACTCTGGTTATAAGGATGCTCAGTGATCTCAGAGAGAACTTCAACAAAGCTCTGGTACATTGTCAGATGGTTGCTGGTGATCACTTCTTTAGCATAGAGAATATAATCAGTAATGTGGTAATCACTGTATAGTGCTAGGTGGGTATATTGAATAACATTGATGTATACCTGAAACTAATATAATCTTGTACGTTAGCTATATTTTAATAAAAACTCTTTTTTAAAAAAGAAATTCTGAACAACTAAGTTGTTTCAGACAAAAGTGTGACCATCTCAGTGTAACCTCTGAGTTACACTGTGCAAGTGGAAAAGCATCATGACTCTCACCATCACCTCTACAACTACCACCATTATGGTGTTTTAATGATGAATAGTTATGTATTCTCATATCATATTCCTTCAGCTAACAAAAGAAAATGGAATAGGAATGTATTTTTAAATTTTTGAGTTGGCCTAGCTTAAAAGCAACAGTAATTTTAAAGCTGGGCCTTTTGTGCTAAGAAGCATTCTCAACAGGCAAATAACTCAGTTATGGTCATAATCTTTTAGCCGTTCCCTATGCTCAGGAAGCCCAGGGGCATGGTGTGAAATGGAAAATAAAGAGTAACTATCTGTTTGGCAAAATATATACAAATTTGGCATCATTTGTGGGCAGAGCTGTGGTATGGAACAGATAGAAAAATGTCATTTCCATATATATTTAGATTTCACTATCTATGAAATTAAGTTTGTCCTTGTGTGTGTGTGTGTGTGTGTGTGCCTATCAATGTTTACCCACTTGATGCCAATATAATTAGAAAACCTATCTGCTGGTAGGAAACTCTTGAAGAGACTAAACTTAAATGTCCTCACCAACCTATACAGTTGGGTGAGACTTAGAGTATCAAAGATCAAGAATCCAGTCCTATTGGAGCTTCTAGGACATTATTTTAGACTTATTAGCTCTACCTTGAGAAAATACACAGATGAAAGAGGAAATCTTGGGGTGAGACAAATCCTTGGTTAGTAGAAGTATTTCCAAAAGATGGATCAAGCTGAAGGAGGCTTTCTTCCAGAGGAAAACAACTTGGAGCACAGGGGAGAAAGGAATGGCAGATACCCTGGTGGACCCACAGACTGTCTTTGGTTTTGTAAGGGTTCGCTTCCCTCATTTATTTTCCCCACTCACATTTTCATTCTTTTTTATTTCTCCCCACCAAACAACATTTGAGAGAGCCACATAATCATCTGTATAATGTAGTGCCAGAGACTAAGAACAAGGTTGTAAAAAGATGTAGGTTCTGCCCCATATTCTCCCTTCTGCTGGGACCAAGAAGGAAGCAGCCCTCCACAGGGAACATTGCCAGGGGTTCCAGGCTATGAAAGACAGTGGAAAGAACTGAGCAGTGTCTCCTGCAGAGCCAGGAGCCATGAAATAGAATATGAGGTATGGATGAGCAGTTGCCAGGAGATGACTCAGAAGGGACAAGAGTCCAACTATTCTAATCTCCAACATACACCAAAGGAGAGGACCTCTGAAGGGGTGGGATGCTGATGCTTGACTTACTCCTGGCAGAAGAGCAGAACAACATTTGGCACTTTCAGGTGCATCTGCAAGGTCAACTTGGAGGGAAAGGGCACTTTATCCTAGTAATGTTAAATAAAAGAAAAGAATATTCTTCCTTTAATTCTTATCTGTAGACACATCCAATTCAGGGAGTAGAAATGTGAACTCTTTTGGGAGATGCAATTTTGGAGTTAAACTCTGAAAGATATTTTGGAAGTAAGTGCTAGCTATGACTTTTAATAATATTAATTTCTCACAGTAGTAGAGTGGTTTCCAATTTAAAAAGGACTACCATTTACAAAATGGATTGCTTTGGAAAGGCATAGATCTGGTAAACGTGAAAATTATTACTTTGTTCACTGGGGAGGTGCTCAGGAGAGACTTCTACCACCTCATGTCACCTGCGGTGCTTTTCTTGTCTCCACACACAAGTGGGCATCCAACATGTTAATCCCTATCAGACACTCCTCCTTTTTGGCTCTTTAGATAGAACGTGGTTAACAATTTAGTTTTAGACAGTGAGTTCATGCTTTCGGTAATCAAAGCTTATTTCTGACTTATCTGAAAAGGAAATAACCACAATGCTTTTGTTGAAAGTGACATTGCTGAACTATAATTATTTCTAGCACAGTGGGGTGCACAAGGAGAAATTTTATAAAGTATGTACAGTATAATCGTAATTCATCAAATAGTCCAAGACTTTTCTACCATATTGGGATGGTTAATTTTGTGTGTCAACTTGGCTAGGCCATGGTAGCCAGATATTTGGTCAAACATTACTCTGGATGTTTCTGTGAAGGTATGTTTTTTGGATGAGATTAATATTTAAATCAGGAGATTTTGAGTAAAGCAGATTATCCTCCACAATGTAGGTAAGCTTCATCCAATCACCATATATATACATGTACATATACATGCATATATGTATATATGTATGTATATACATATATGTACATATGTGTGTGTGTGTGTGTGTGTGTATATATATATATATATATATATATATATGTGCAATTCTGGAGTTGAACCCTTAAAGATATTTTGAAAGTTTTAGCTATGACTTTTAATAATATTAATTTCTCACAGTAGTGGAGTGGTTTCCAATTTAAAAAGGACTAACGTTTACAAACATGGATTGCTTTGGAAAGGCGTAGATCTCATAAAAGTGAAAATAATCAGATAGATAGATAGATAGATAGATAGATAGATAGATAGATAGATATAGATATAGATATATAGATATAGAAATATAAAATTTGGTTCTGTTCCTCTAGAGAACCCTAACACAGATATTAAAAACATTCTGTACCATTCTTATTTTACTAATAAAATTTCATTCTCATGTTTTCTATTTAATGGAGAAGTCATTTTATAAATCAGAAAGGTATACCAGTTTATAACAACGGTTTTTCCAAATGCCCACTTACCTTCTTTCGTTTACGGATGCTCTTGAAAGAAGATAGAAATCTCCACCCTTTCCGTTAGCCACACAATCAGTAGAGAATCCCTTGATCAAAACCAAATGTCATATTTGTGCTGAAGAAATTTCACATAATTAGGTGGGAATTCAGTAAGAGTCATACCCCTGCCACTGGATGATGGAGGGGATCTGACAGAGAATAAAACAGAGAAACAAAGCAGGTGACACAGTGGCCACAGTCTACATGGCGTGGGGTCGAGGCGGGTAGGGGACACTGGAAACAGTGGATTCCACAGCATTTGTATTAGCACAATAGCAAGAAAGCTTCCAGTAGCTCATCTTATCACAGTTACTTTACTGCCAATAAATCCCAGAAACCCTGAAAGCATAACATTTGAACCATAAGAATAACAGAGAAACCTCTTATCTTCAGAACTCTTTACCCCCCTGAAAATCCTAATGGCTTAGCTCAAAAGCCAGAAGCATTTGAAAGGAATACTATCTATCTGTTAATCACTGATCTCTCTACCAACATTTTCAGACTGAAGAATTTTGCTGATAATGTAAGAAATTCGGAAGGAACACTAGGTAGGTTCACTTTTAGTAAGACCACACTTTGTAGTACAACTTAGGAGTAATTTTTCTCAAAAGCATTGATTTCTAGAGTTTTGGGCTAATGTATTTCTATCAATGTCATTTTAACTATTCACCAAAATGTACAAAATAACCGAGTTAAAGGAGAATTTAACAAATACATATTTCAAGAATTAGAATGTCTAAATATGCAGCCCCAACTATGAATATTTATTTATAAATTATGTACTTGTAATATTAATATGTCCTGGATATTATGACACAAAGGTAGAATGTTTTAAAGAATAACATAAAAATGGATTTATAAAGACTCAGCATTTTCTTTTTTCCAGTAGATGGTCTTCTGCTGACCCCATTGGAAGGATCATGCCATGGAGGGCACCTCTTCAATCCCTAGCTGTCTGAGTTTCTAGCTGATATTAATCCACTGGAAATATAAAAGTGATAACCTTATTTTAGTGTGCTAAGTACGAATCAATCCAATGTGGCCTAAGATATCTTACAAAAATTTGTCATAGAAATCCCTTTATAATAGTGATATAATAAAAATCTCTGACTTTTCTCCCTTATGTGTTTGCAAGTAAAGTGCTTCTCTCCAGCCTTTCCTTAAGCTGCTGCATCAGTGCGTCCTTGGAACATGGTTGTATCCCTTTCTGTCCAGAACACTCACCTTGGCTGCTTGTTTTTAATGGCACATTGTGTTCTACTTTTGTGGATTTATTTTGTTTTCATTCTGTCTCCCTCAGTACAAATTTAACCTTCCAAGAGCAGGGACATGTCTTCTGTGCCTCTTCCTCCCCTGGATGATCCTTAGTCATGTTTACTCAGTTCCTCAGAGAAGGAGAAGAATTCATGATCTCAGTCCGGTCAGAGACAGCAAAATCACTGTAATGGTGTCAAAGAAATCATGGTGGCTTCTATTCAGAATGCATTCTCTTGAAAGGCCAGCTTGCTGCAAATACATGCCATGGACCCGCTGAACAATAAAAGGAACAAGGGTTTGTGACACAGTGTTCCACAAAATCTGCATAGCACATCCCTGGGCCCTCCATGGGCCAGGAAGAGGGCTATGAGCTTCGAGTGCAAACAGCCCAGAAGACTATGAAGAAGAGCAGAGTGCACCCTCAATACTTGTCACTTTGAACATGGGGATGCACTTGGCCACCATTTCCTAAATGGAACGTCAGACCCTTGAACTTGCCTTATGCAAAGACAGTGAAGGGCTGAAGATCTTTCTGGCCCACAGATGGCCACTCAGGATATTCAGAACAAAAATCAAGACTACATAGAGTATTATGAAATCATTATAGGTCATTTCTCCAATAAAGTAATGGGCTATTTTCTGTAAAAGATGAAGTATGTGGGGGGGAAAAGTACTAAATTGCAAAAAATCATGAAGGATATTTACTTTCAACAAAACACAGTATCTCAAAACAAAACTAGAAGAAAATTTCTTTGCCAAACCCTTTCATTTACTTCAAACCCTTTTATTTTATAAATGAGAAAGTTTAGGGTGAAATGGCTTTTTTGAGATACACAGCAAGCTAGTGAGCAAGGCAGGATTAGACTCAGGGCAGGAAAACACAGACCCAACACCCAAAACTAATTCACTTTACATATTGACCTTAGATTTTTAAAGCATATCAGTGTTAAACTATTAGGGAGAAAAGAAGGACCAGAATGAATGTGCTGATTTCCCAAGTCATTTCAAGACCTAGACTCATATTTAATGTTATTTTCGATTGCTAACATATTATATTTGTGGTGACAAGGTAACCACAACAGAATTGCATTAAAAAAATTCTAACCCGGGAGTAATCACTCTCAACAGCGACGCATGTATCATTTCAAGTATTTGTCTGTTAGCCTAATATATATATGCAAATGAAAATATATTTTTGTTTCAAAATGGGTACATACTAAGCATACTGCTCAGTAATTTGCTTTTTTTCACCTCACAATAAATAGTAAACATTTTCTCATAGCTGCATGCATAGAGGTGCTTTAGTCTGCTTAATGGTAATATCACATTTCATGGTATGCACTGCTATTTATTCTCCTATAGACAGAAAAGTAGGCCATTTCCAATTAGCTACTCTTAAAGAAAATGCTACCTGACCCATATGAATGAACCCCACTCCTTTTATTATGATGTCATTGCTTCAGGTCAAATATCTGAAAGTGTGATTATTGGGTCTTATACCTGAGTCATTTTAACAGGGTTTAAACAGAGGTGGTTATTTTGGTGAGGGGAGACTTTTCCTCTGCACTCACGTAAAACTCTTAAAAATCTACTTCTGCTAGATGCTGCCTGCACTGCTGCTGGAAGATTCTCTTGTCTTCTGAGGCCACTTTTAAGATCATTTGATTATAAGGATTTCTTTCCCATTTATCTTGAAAACCAATGTAATTTTTAAAAAATGAGTACATGTCAATGAATATTTATTGCCAAACAGTATAAGTCTTTGGAGATGACTTTCCTTTTCAAACTCAGACAAGTTATTACTTTTGAAATTAAAAGATTACATTTGATATAAAAGAGTTTTACATCACAGATCATAAAACAAAAGGGTTAGAAAGTATCAGAGGTATCATATTTAATATATGAACTGACCCTGTCCTTCTTCACCATCTACTCCTCTCTTGATATTTCCTGGCATCTCTAACATTAAATTTTTAATCTTTCACATGTACCGTGTGTAAGACGTACCCTTGAGAGAACAGCAGTTACAAACCTGATCCCACCTCTATTCACATACACTGCAGGAAAGACTTTATCGGATTCAATTAATACTTTGCAGAATTTAAAATTGGAAACATCTTTCAAGTTAAGAGAGGGGAAAAAAACTAACATTTATCAGGAAACCTGCATGTGTGGGCTCTCCGTGTCCATTGCCGATTTTGTCCTCCACAGGCAACCCTGTCAGAGAGGAACTGTCCATGTCTTCTAAACGAAAACCTAGGTTGTTCAGGAAGCTGACACAACTGGGAAACAATGGATGGGGAATGCCAATCCAGATCTTCAGACTCTAAAAGCTGTGCTCATTCTGTTCCCAGAACTGCCTTTGTAATTGTCAATCCAGTCACACTACATCCCATCGTTGAGGGAACAGCCCAGGGCATATAGCAATACTTCTGATCTCTGATTCAACATGCTTCCTACAACCCTGATGCGTTTAGTGAGATTTTGCAGCTGGCACTAAATCTAAGTCTGAGTATTAAGCTGGGTCTCCATCTCCTCCTGCTGCTTCAGAATAACTATGCTCCTATTCACCTCGAGGGGCTGGGTTTCTAAGGTGGATGTGACCAATATTCATTCTGTGTAGTTCTACCTCTCAAAAGCTCTCCTCTCCACTGCAGAGCATAAACCAGAATGCCATTCCCCATAGCTTTTAACATTTTTACTGCAAAATCGAAAATCTGGCAATATCTAATACCAATCTTAAATCCACACATGGCTAAAGAGAAAGGAGACAGCAAACAGCCGTGGTCTGGCTGCCATTGTCCAGATATTCCAAGGAGCTGGGATTGTACTTTTTACTGTCGAGATGGAAACATAGCTCCCAGTTCCAGTGATGAGGACAAAGGTCCCCGCAGTGGCCTCTTGGACAGCTGTTGTGGTCCCCACTACCATTGAAAATACAACTCAACAACAAAAACAAACAAACAATCCAATTGAAAAATGGGCAGAAGACCTGAAGAGACATTTCTCCAAAGAAGACATACAAATGGCCAATAGACATATGAAAAATGTTTCAACATCACTAATCATCAGAGAAATGCAAATAAAAACCACAATGAGAGATCACTTCACACAACTTAGAATGGCTATCATCAGCAAGACAAAATAACAAGTGTTGGAGAAAAAGGAACCCTCATACACTGTTGGTGGGAATGCAGACTGGTGCAGCCATTATGGAAGGCAGTGTGGAGGTTCCTCAAAAAATTACACATAGAATAACCACATGACCCAGCAGTCCCTCTCCTGGGTATCTACCCAAAAAATCTGAAAACATTTATCCATAAAGACTCGTGTGCTCCAATGTTCATTGCAGCTTTATTTACGGTGGCCAAGGCATGGAAACTACGAAAATGTCCTTCGATAGATGACTGGATAAAGAAGTTGTGGTATATATACACAATGGAATACTATTCAGCTATAAGAAAAGATGAACTAGTGCCATTTGTGACAGCATGGGTGGATCTTGAAATTATAATGCTAAGCAAAATAAGTCAGACAGAAAAAGGCGAGAACCATATGATTTCACTGATATGTGGGATATAAAACTGAAAACAACCAAAGAACAAGACAAAGAAATGAAGAAACAAAAACTCATAGACACAGACAATAGTTTAGTGGTTACCAGAGGGTAAGCGGGGAGGGGGGTGGGAGATGAGGGTAAGGGGGATCAACTATATGGTGATGGAAAGAGAACTGGTGAACTACAATGTGAGCTATAGATAATGTATTAGAATTGTACACCTGAAATCTATGTAACTTTGCTAACAATTGTCATCCCAATAAACTTTAATTAAAAAAAAAGAAAGAAAACAAAATACTCTTAAACTCTTCAGCAATTAAGGCAACAACCTCTACCTTCTGTAACTTTCTGAAAAGGCTCTCCGACTAAAACTTCATGTTTCATAGAGATTATACAAATAACCATTGAATGAATGGTAACCTCACCAAGACTCCCTTCAGTATGATTTTCTCTTTAGTCACTAGGTTTGAACTGCAGCAATGTCTGCAGTAGATATACATACTGCATAGTTTTTTTCTTTACTGGGAATTTATGAACTATAAAAGGGTTCCATTTTATTTCCACTATTCATCAAAATGCACCAAACTAAGTAGATTTAAGTAGAATTTACTATACACACTTAAAGGAACTAAATAACTGACTAAATAACTTTCAGTTAAAGATACTAACTTAAAAACTGTGTACTACTTTACTTCTCAGTAAACTAAGAGATGACAATTGAAGTTTCGTTATCTTTTGTTTACATACCCAAGATCAAACAAAAATGAATATGTTTTCAATTGTCTTTTGAGATCTATCCTCTATAAATACTTTCTAGAACTCATCTATGTGACGAAATATGTTCTGAATTTTCTACTTCAACAAAAACAGCTATTTCTCTGATTTTTTTTAAAAAAGCAAAGTGATAACCTATGTGGGCTTAGCAAAATCAGGCCATATACTTGGTGATACTTTATTAGAGCTCTTAGAAGAATTATTCAGAGAACTCTGGCATTAGGGATTCTGACCTCATTGTCTTTCTTCCCACATGAAACAAGCTGAAATATATTCATGAAAGATTGACCAGGGCCAATTTGCTACGAGTGAAAACAAGAGCAACATCAATATTTCAGGGTCTGAAAAAATCATAGCCATTTTCTTGCCTTGAAAAGATTGTTAGAAATAATTGCATTTTAATGAATTCAAAATAATAGGAGATTTGGTTGACTATTTGGCTTCTGAAAGTACAGACACAAATCAGACTTTTCATAACTTATGTTTGAATAAAAAAATAGAGCTGATACTGTTCCTCCATAGACCCACAGCAGGATGAGGTACAAGGTAACACGTGATCTTTTCATCACGGTCCTGGTGGACTCCTGGTTTCCAGGCAGTTTCAGCTGTCACAGTTGCTTTGAGTTTCCTGAGCTGTTTTTAGTTACTCATTCAAATATTCATAAGAAGCAAAGACTACAGTATGCTGTCTGGTAACAACTTCATTTTCAGCCCACACTAAGCTTGTCCTTGCAGATTGCTTCTTTTGACTCAGATAGGGCTTTATGCCATCACGTGGCCTTTCAAGAATAATGGAGTTTGGGGGAGTAGGCAAAAAGAAGCAAGTTCCATCTTTTATCTTTGCTTGGTTGGATGATGAAAATAATGACAGAAGACAGTTATGGATTATCAAAGAGACAAGTGAAATAACCAAACTTATAACAAGCACTGCTTTGTGCTCCCCAAGAAGGCAGATCCTTTCATTATTTACCTTGTGAGACTACACACACCTCAGGAAATCCTAAAATGGCAGCATATTAGTGTAAATATTTACCCAACAATATTGTTCTGGAATACAGAAATGAAAACATGTGTCATCTCATAATATGTTCTTGGAAGAAACTGAGGTGCTGTGCCATTTCTTAGCACATAATGAAGAAAGTCTCTTCATTATGACCTCTCCATTAATTTGATTAAAACTCAGGTTAAATAAACTCTTTCAGAAGAGAAATTCTACTGCTTAGAGGCTAAAATCTAATTGCTGAATTAGCTGCAGTAATACATAAATTACCATAAGTAAGCGAAGTATAAAATACAAAGTTCAATTATTTAATTAAACAATGACATCAGCTGTATTCCAATCATTTTATCATCTATAGCCTTTATGTTGCTGGGGGGAAAAAGTCTTGTCAATCAAGATACATTTCCAAAATAACTTTATGCTTTGACCTTAAAACTCTGAATTATTCTGGCTATAATTTACACCATATTTAGAGAAAGGGATTAATTTCTTTACCAACTTATTATTTACATGATATAAGGTTCTTTTTATAGGAAGAAATTCATGCCATTTTTTTCATTGAATGTACAAGTCCTTTTTTTTTTTTTGACTACCTTGCATTTGCACAGTTCTTCTTAATATGAATATATACGATAGTGCTCCTGAGACCACTTGTATATTCTAAAAAAAGACCAACCAGGTAAATTCTGTAAATTCATTTAGACTAAGGGGAAAAAAATAATCCTGTCTGAGGCAAAGCAAAAGGAATTTCAATCTCGAAACCACTGCCAGATAAAAACCTGGAAATGATCATTAATCTCATTTGTTTTCATTATAGCTACACTTGTTATCACAACTTTAGTCAGGATGTGCCAACATTTATACCCGCAATTATATATCAGCAAAATTAGTTCTAAAATATGAAGCTCCTGGTACTACAAACTCTGTTATTGCTAAGATCTTTACGAGTTACGATGAATAGAGTACACGTTAGGAATGCAAAATAGAATAAACAATTGATAGAATAATGGTTGTCAGGAACAATAATATAATATTAATTCATAAATGGAGTACCAACATTTTCACATATCTGATATAATGTTTTATCCTTCAATGGCAGATTTTTCCCTAACATATTTCTTCCATCTTCATAAGGAGATGATGTAAATACTTGCCCATTTCTGTTCATCTTTTTAACAACAGCTCCATGAGTGAAATCTCTCTCCCTGGTGGAGATCTCAAGCATAATTTGATCGTAAAGAAGTCCTGTGTCAGCACTATGCTGTACTTTTAAACAGAGACAATGAAAATTAAGGTTCCATTAATCAGAACATCCAACTCTAGCAATGTTAGCAAACCTGAAGCCTGTGGTCAACAGGCCATGTGGTGAAATGCTGGTCTTCATAAAACTTAGACAAGAGATTTGCATCAATAATTCTGAGATTTCAGTATTCGATATTGGAATTTTTCAATAGTCCAACAAACCAATATTTCAGAAATGTCCTCACTAAGTGCAAAAATTCATTTCGAGCAGAAGAAAATAGTTAAGATTTAGTGGGGTTTTGCTTTTTCAAAAATCTATGTATGATGGCTGCATCATTCATGCTAGTGAAGGAAATCCTTCCTTGCCCACCGGCAATGAGGTAGCCCAAGAAAGAATCCAGAAAGCTCATCAGTTGAAGGGTAGCGAAATCATTTCCAAAGGGGAGGTCACAGTGCTAGACTGTTCACTGAATGCAAGATGAAGGCACACATCATAATTGCAACTATTTATTGAAGCCTTTGCCTATGTCAGGCACTTTACAAATACCATCTTATTTAATATTCACGTTAACTCAGCAAAGAAATATTATCTCCATTTTATAAATGAGAAGACTGAGGTACAGAGACATTATGTGAAATGGCGACAGTCCCACGACTCGTGAATGGCAGAGTAAAAATTCACACCCAGATTACCTAAATCCAATCCCCATGCTCCTTTCACTGCAATCATGCTTGTGAGTAGAGGTAATTAAAGTAAGAGTTAGTGGGCACCATCCTGTCCCCTGGGACTTGTAGAGATGACTGTTTCAGCAATGTAATACTCATCAAAGAGAACATCTATATAAATGTAATCTACTTGCAAGTGCATTTTAAGAGAAAATCCAAAGAGACAAGCTGGTTTTGGCCCTAGCTGCTGCTGGCGACATCTAAGAGTGGGAAAATAGAAGCATAGAAGAAAAGATTTCTGAGCAAAAAGCAAGGAAAGGAGATAGGCTTAGGAAAACCCCTATCACTTTGTAACAGAAGGAAGTTTGCAGCATTCACTTTAATGGAGAGGTTGGTAGACCACATGTGTGTTAGAAGAAACTGTGCAATAATGGATAGGACTAGGAGCATTAGCACAGAATAAATACTGTGCTAAAAAAAATAGCTGATAAATATTGATAAGTTCAAGACCTATGCTTTGCACACCAGAGCATGAAAACTCTCAGCCATGGATGCATGACCAATGATGGAAGAAAACAACCAGTCCATCAGAGATTGCTATGTATCCACACACAGTCACTACAGTAGAGCAGAAGATGCTGCTGAGTCAGATACTAAGAGAAGGTGATTCACAACAGGACCAGATGTGAATTTCAGCCATTGTCATTCCTAGCTAAGAGCTCAACCAACCCAGTCTGATGACAAGAAACTGGAAGCTAGTGTGCCAAAACTATATCATAATTGATCCATAACACCATCTGAAGTTCATGCATACCTGTATATTTGAGCATAAATCATTTTTTAAACTTTACATCATTTATTTACTCCAATAGATGAAATCATCACCCTGATACCCAGATAGGAGTAGACCATATAATAACAATTAAGCTATTTTTGAATGCCCAATAGGTTTCAACAACTCTAATCTCTAAAATAATCCTGAAAATAAATATTAATATACCTCTTTATATCGAAAGGAAAAGAAACAAAGAGACTCTTTCAAGGTCTCCAGTCACTGCTTACAGAGCCAAGATTTACCACCAAAATTGTCAGGCTTCAAAGCGCATGCCATTGGCCCTGCAGCCAGCTGCCTCGTTCCCAGGAAATGGACCTAAGCATCATTGGGTGCTTAAACCACCTCTTACTTAAGGAACAAGCCTGAAATCTTACTGCTTATTGTTTGTTTCAATGTCGCATAATTTCCCTAAAATCTGGAATCAACAAAAAAGTAAGATCACTGAAAATATGGTCAACGCACTTTAGAATAAGGTCACGTTTAATGACACATAATGGGAAAACGAGTGATTAGTTCAGCAACTCCTTTTTGTAGAATAATCAAACATGATGTCTGCCATCTAATAAAATATCCATTTTTTTCTCATCAATTCTGAGAGGAATTTCATATTTTACATCTATAAAATCAGAGTGCATCTCACAATTGTTGTTAGTTGGGTGGAATTTCAAAGTAGTTATCATTACCTGTGCCCGTTGGAACTCAGTTGTCATTCCTAGTGACCAAACTGGAAAATCATAACCCCTCAATGTTTCTGTCAACAGACCATTTAAGGTCTAGTTGAGGGAGGACTACGGGTCCTGGTTATTATCTGAAAATGTTCTGTTGATACCTTCTGGTGCAATCAAGAAAACACAGGCATCAAAACATACAAATAAGGATCAGCTGCTTCAAAGAAAATTCCAGAGACAATATTGGATGGAGCACTCTTTAAGAAATGCTACATCTTCAACTCCCTCCCCCACCCGCCGATGGCCCAGCAGGAGGCAATGAGTGAAAAAATCATGGACACCAGTAGCTCTGAGCCAACAGTGATTCTAATGGCCGAGTCTGAATGTGAACAATTTTAGGAATCCCTTAGCCACTTCTTTTCCTTTCTTTTCCTTTTGATGTGTACACAAGACTGAAGTATGGTTTTTAAAAATACATGAAGTTTAAAGAAATCTTTTAAAAGGCATAAATTCATAACTGAATTTATGAATTTCAGTTGTATCTCAGCTGTGTGAATATATATGTGTGATATAAGTTAATGACACCGTTTTTAATTGACAGTGTCTCAAATTTTACAAAATTTGTGAATTTTTCCATATGTTTAAAAAATGTATTTAACTCTCATTTTCATTTCTTTGTATGCGGCTATATTTTCTCCAAGCGAAGTTTCAGAAAGGTTTAAGTTCTAAAAAAAGACATTAGCCTCATTTTTGGAAGATTTTTAATGATGCTTAGAAAAATATTTTATTTAGGCCTAAATCAGGTTACCAAACAATGTGGCTTCATCATACCTCACATTATGTAATAGTCATAGAACACCTACCATGTACTAGAAGATGCTTGTCAAGAAAATCTTTGCTTTCTTAAAAGCTTACCTTCCAAGCTATGTCCACAGAGTGGTGTATCCATTTTTTGTTGTGGATTGCCTCATCACACGACCTATAATAATGGAAATAATTGGTACAGATATAGAGTATATATAAGTATACAGAGTTTTCTGCTCAAATGCTACAGATTCATAGTTTCCAGGATTTGAAATAAGATGGAAAATTTGAGAGTGGGGTAAGAGAAGTCTACAAAGGAAAATTAGATGTCTCAATTTAGGTATAATGGGGACAAAATTAATGTGTGGATAGTCCCAAATGTGCTCACGCTCCTTCTACCCCATACACTAAAAACTTTTTATCTTTGCCACTCAGCTTCATCTCTTCATCCCACACTCCACCTAGGAGGTCTTTTGTTTGTTTGTTTGTTTTTGTTGTTGTTTGTTTTACCAACCTATCTAGACTTCTATGGGGCATAACAGGTTAAATAATTAAAGCAAGACACAGTTTCAGACAGGTGGGAGGAAAGGGAGAGGGGAAAAGGGAGAAAAATTTCACTGAACTAGGCTAGGGAGAAAGGTCAACTACCCGTTTGAGGAAAATCTTCACAGCAGCCATGAGGTGAGAGAGTTTTGAAGATGAGACAAAAGATATTTTGTTAAATTGGCTGGATTTTAAAATTGAAATCAACTCGAAAAATTCGAACAGTATATAGAGTGTGTCATAAGAAATTTACACAATTGTCCTGATTTGTATTTATCTGTCTCTTTTTCAATTGTCGTTTCCATAATATTTCATTTGTCATAAAAAAGAAGGATGGGAAAGAAAAGAAGAGGGAAGGACGCCCAAGGATGCCGCGGTGTACTCACTAAACCTGCAGTGTGTGACATTCATTAGCTTGTTGCAACATACGTTGCAAATTAAAAGTAACAGCCAACTCCCCCCTTCTGTTCTTTGAATTTCTACCTAAAGTCCACCAAAATTATCAAGTAGAAAGCGTCTTAAAAAGGTGAATGGAAAAAATATATAGTATATAAAGGAACAACTAAGTCAAGCTCTCCTGTTCTGGCTGGTGGTTAGGCGGGGTATGAGAATGGGGTAATGGGTGGAAAAGTGGTAATTACGTGTGGGGAAAGGAGGAAAATACCTGCAAATATGACTTTCTAAGCCATAACATAGTTAAAAATGGGGAGAAGGAGAGAAAGCCTGAATTTTACAAAAGAATTAAGATTTATTTATGATTTAAGAAAACAAACAAAAAAGCGTAATTTCTGCAGGAACATAGGATAAAAATGTGCAGAAACATAAAAAAAAAAATTCTACTTTCAAATTGTTACAAATCTGCTAACTTGGCTGCAAGCCCAGTGGGGTACTGATATTTGGTGTTCGTTTAGAGGATTTATTGTTGACTTTGAGAATCAGATGTACATTGAACAATCCCAGGTTGCATATCAAAAGTAGAATGATTACCCAATGAAAACGTACAATTCTAATTTCACTTTAAAAAGTAGACATGCCATAATCTAGGAAGAAGAGAAAAAGATTCACAACACATATGTTAAAAACATAAAAACAAGTGGGGGGAAAAATGAACGGTTTGGAGACTAATTTTCAACTTTCACCAAAACTCTTGGGAATCCTAGAAAATGACCTGGAGGTGTGCCGAATTATCATATTATATACTATTGCTGCATTTCAGCTCTCTTCCCCAGAGGTATTAATTGAGATTATAGGATACACAGAGCAAATGATGGAGGCTCAGATTTTTACCTTTCTTAAAAGGATTAAGATAGAGTTTTAATCCTTTTTTCAAACAAGCTTTTATGTGTGTGCGTGTATATATACACAGAGGGTGCCAAAAAGATGTATACACATTTTAAGAAAAGAAAACTATATTAAAATTGTAATACTCAATATATACTGATAACAAAAGATGAATCCAAGTCACGTTTGACTTCTGCAATTACAAGAGGTGCTCTAAGTGGTTCCCATCAGCGTCCAGACACTTCTGATTATGGCAAACTACTGCTTGAGCAACGTTGATCAAAGTGTCCACTTGTGTACATTTTTTGGCACCCCCAGTATATACACATATATATGTACATGTATGTATATTTTTTCAGGAGATAAATTATACCTATCCTCTTTGGACCCTAATAACCAAAATGTAATGAACCAACCTCTTGTGGACTAACAAATATAGGTCTGGAACACTCCACACACTCTGATTTTAGCACTTCTTGAAATCCATAATTTCAGATTAGCCTTAATTTTATAAAAATGCAGTTGCTATTTTCCTTTGCCTCTGGTGATAAAATGTGAAGAATCAACGCATTGTTTCATATCACTCACTTTCAAAATTCTATTTCAGTTACAGTAATAGAAAAATGTCTTTTTTATACTGGCATCTACTCCAGTTTTCAAAAGCAAATACATAAAGAACACGCTTCAAGAATGAAAAGATGATATAAGCTAAAATAAATAAGTCCTTTCTGGGACATAAGTAATAATTGTACTGTAAGTTATATAAGCCTCGGTGACAGTGCTCTGGCAAAGACATCCGTTTATCAGTCAAAGCAAGTAATTCCATGTTCTTTCTGTGGATGGCAGAATGAGACCAACTTCGACTGATTTATGAAGTGCTTCTTTTTTATTTTTTTTTTGTTCTAGTGAATAATTGAGACAAAGGACCTGCAGGGATGGTGGTTCATCTTTTCTACCCAAGTGCCAATTCTTTTTATTACTTTTGTTTTGTTGCTAACGCAGACATTGTTGCCTCATTTGCCATCTGCTAATGTTAAATAAGCATGTTTAAATTTGGGCTACTCGGGATGAATTGCCCTGAGAAAGAAATCTGATAGTTCCTGTCATTCTTACATGCTGCTTTGAGTGTCATGGAGGGAAAAAGTTTCTGGCTTGGCAGGCAGCAGGGAGCATGTCTTTTTCATCTTTCTATATCCTTTTAAGTCTAGCATAGTCCCTCGGATGTAGGAGGCACTAAAACAAATGTAGAATCAACTTGGAAAGGCCTCAAAACCCACTGGTGAAATAGGAAAGTGGGTTGGGGAACAACAGGATGGAGCCAGTTTCTTGATACTGATGACGCCATTTACAAATTGAATAGACGATGGGCAAACTTTGTCACCTCTCTGAGACTCAGTTTGCCCATCTATCAAATAGTAATAACCAACCTCTCTCTTTCAGGGCTGAAATGGGGACAAAATAACATAACGAATGCAAGTTTCCAGTAACCAAAATAAGGAGGATGGGCCAGGCTATCCCGTCATAGATTTAGAAAAGAAAAGGGATGCTTTAAAAAAAAATGACACTCTGTCTTTCCCTTTTCCCCAACTTTTATATAGGCAAATGGATTCCAAGTGTTGTGTTAAAGGGTGTGTGCATATATATGCATGCATGTGCACGCACACGTGCATGTATACACACACACACACACACACACACACACACACACAGTCTCAAAAGGCAGCCAGAAGGCAATAAAGAGCAGTTAGAGACAAGGCTGATCTGTCAATCTGTTTTGTCATTAAACACAGCCCTCTCTGTATTGTTGACAGTTTTTTGTTCTTGCTTCTCCTCACCCTCCACCTTCACATCAACTGGGAGAACCACTTCATCCTCTCCCCACTGGCTCTATCAGCTCACTGCTTAACCAGTTGTCATTGCGCCCATAAAAGGATTCCCTAACACTTCAAGGCTCAGGACATCAGACCTGATTCTGCAGTTTTCCAAGAGCAGTATCGGTGCCCTGGGGTGTATCAGTACATCAGGGACAAGTAGGCTCAGACAATCGCACGCACTGTCTATTTTACTTGAGGATTTGGACTACAGAGCAATATTTTTTGTATTAAAACAAATACAGACAAATGATGGAGTAGATTCTAATAGTCTCATGAATTTTAAGGCAAAACAGTGGATGTTAAAGAAAATCCAAGCCTGTTGGGAATAAGCAGGACCCCAGGCTGGGTCCTAAATGCATCCATTTCCCAACTCCTAAGTACACTTTCCCTCTTTCAGACATTCAGAGAAATTTGGGGACAATGTCTGAGAAGCACTACCTAACGGATTTCCTTAGGTACGGCTTTAAATGTTTCATTAAAAAGGTGGGTGTTCTTTGTAAAAAGCTGTGTCCCTGAAGGTAGAATTCCAGTGTACCGAATAATACAAAAATATCTAACATAACACTTTGCTATCTAGCTCTTTTCCCAGTTGCTGATTTACAACACATATTAATAGTGTTTAATTTTAAAGCAACTAGATAATCTATCAGGTGAAAAATATCATGTAGAGCCACAAACACAGTTGGTAAAAATTGCTGGATACAAATCTTCTCTTTTGGCTCAATTTTATGCATTGGTACAATAATATATATTTTTAATAAAATAACTTTTATTTAACAAGTATTCATGCAGCAAATATTGAGAAGCTTCTATAGGCAGACGGTTTTGATCATACGATGAGGAATAATATATGGGTTTTCCCTTCAAGAAATTCACAAACCAAATAAGCACTGGCCAATAAAAATATAATGTAAGCCACATATGTATAATAATTTTAAATGTTCTAGTAGCCATATTAATAAAAGAAATAGGTAAAACTAATTTTAATAATTTAATATTAAATTAAATAACATATTATTTAACCAATATGTCCAAAATATCACCATTTCAACAGACAACTAAGATAAAATATTAATGTATATATTTAGTATATTTAAATATTGATTTTATATTTTTAAAATATAAAGATATTTTGCATTCTTTTCTCACACAAAGACTTAGAAATCTGGTATGTTCCACTTATAATCCATCTCAGTTTGGAATAGCCATACTGTCAGTGATCAAAGCAATGCATAACTAGTGGTTACTGTTTTAGCCAGCATAGACCTGGATCATTTATAAACATTTATGAAGCACATGATTACGAAGTTGTAGGTACTAGTTCCTGCAGGTACTAGTTCCTGAAGCTACAATGGTGAATGAGATATTAACCCTGTCCTCGGACAGCACACATTCTAGTGAAGATGACAAAGAATAAGGCTACCAGTGGCGGGTTGTACTATGAAAGAATCAAACAAGGGACTGAAGCAGAGACTATGGGGTGGGAACAAGAGTGAGAGAGGGGTCAGTAAGGAATGAGGTGCCCTGTTTTAGGTAGGGTTGTTGGGGAAAGGTGTCCCTGTAAAGATGGCATTTTAGTCAGAGGCCTTGTATTAGTTGCCTATGCTGCTGTGAGAAATAATCCCACATTTAGTGGCATAAAAGAACACAGTTAATTATCTGGAGATCAGAAGTCTAAAATGAGTTTTATGTGGTTAAAATCAAGATGAGTGCACGGTTGCATTCCTTCTGGAGGCTCCAGGGGAAAGAGCATTCCTCATCTTTGCCAACTTGTAGAGATTTCCCACCTTCCCTGGTCATGGCTCCCTTCACCTTCAAAGCCAACGATCTCATCACCTCTGCTTCCATCCTCACATTTCCTTCTGTGACTCTGAGACTCCTGCTTCCTTCCTTCACTAACTTTCACATTGTGATTTCATGGGGCCCACCCAGATAATCCAGGATCATCATCCATCTCAAGATCGTTAATTTACTCACACCTGCAAAGTCCCTTTTGCTATGGAGGGTGACACAGTCCCCGTTTCCAGGAACTAGGACACGGACATCTTTGGGAGGCCATCATGTACTTATCACAGACCCAAAGATAAGAAGTGGAAAAGAGTGTTTCAATCTAAGAGTGTAGAATGAAAAAGAACTTGGCAAGTTCAAGGAACTGAAGGAAGATGAGTGTTGCAGAAGCATAGAATGCAAGATGAAGACTGGTAAGTCAAGGCTAGAAGCAGGGCAGGTGCCACAAGACCTTTTGGGCTATGGTGCGGGATTTGGATTTATTCTGTTACAGTGGGAAGCCCCTGGAGGCTTTTCAGCAGTAGACTCAAATCCAGTTTCTGTAAGAATTGAATCAGTCTGGTTGCTGGAGGAGAAAGAAACACAAGTGCGAGGAGGAAGACCAATGAGTAATGACACGAAGCTGACTAAGACAATGGCAGGCGATATGGATTGAAGTATCTCAATCAATTGGGGCGCTATATATTAATCAAATATATGGGGCTATATATTTATCAAAACTTACTGAACTGTGCACTGTAAATCATACATTTTACTGCATGTAAATTATTAACTATTGCAAGTTATTAAATATTATGAAGTTAATATTTCCTTTTTTACAATAAAGTAGAAATGACTTCAGGCTTGGTGGGTTTGAAGACCAACATGTCTTTAGAGCTTTATTTCTCATGGCAGATTGTACAAAACACAGTGATGGTATTCCCCCATTCCATTTACCTATTTGACCTGCCCTTCCTGAGAGCTCATTATTGTATCCAAGATGTCATCCAATTTGACCTCGAGATGAAAACTCTATTAGATCAACCTTCATTCATTCATTCGTTTTTAAAAAGAGCTATTGAACACTGACAATGTGTAGCATACTATGCAGGCATCAGGGAGCTAGTGGTCAGCAAAAGCAGATAAAATCCCTAGGCTATTTACTGCAGTGTACAGTCTAGTTGGGAAGAGAGATTTGATCAAATATTCCCATATATACATATAAAATTATGTCCGTGATAAGTGCTATGAATTTGGTCATTTGAGAAAGGTTATGAGAAGAGGAAATACCTGCAAGGCAAGAGTGCTGCAGTAGAAAAATCACCCCACATCGACGTCCTTGTCTCAGCTCTGGCATTGACCTTGGACAAACTTAGCATCTTTGCTTTTTTCACCTGTAAAATGAGAGGGCTGGACCAAATGGTCCCTTCAGGATCCCACAGCTTCTGAAGTTACTGAGACACCAGGAAGTCAAATGGAGCTCATCTCCTATGTTTCTGAAACCGCAGAATATTGCTAAGAAATAACCCTGAACAATAGGTAACCCAGGCCCTTGACACAAAGATTATATAAGTAGGTAAATTCAAACATACAAACAAAAGAGAAAGTCTGCAAACCTTACATAACATGAGCACTTTTACTAAGATTATCTCAAACTGCACTGAAATATAATTGTAAAAGAAACACAAACATCTGTCCTCTTCAATGTTCCAGATTCTCTCAAAAATTGTGTCTGCTAAAATCTATTTCTTTCTCCTCCCCCTCTCCACCTTATTAATTGTACAAATAAGGGGAAGAGTAAACATTTGTTTCAAGTATGCAAATTTTAAACATAATGAATAGTATAATAAGCTTCCTTTGTGTTCCACTGGAATAGAATCTGTTGTTCCATCAGTCTCATTACAGTAGGTTTTGACCTATACTGGCACACCACTCAAATGTGCAGGCTCATCTGTGAAATGAGAGGACTCGGGGACGATTGCCACTGTTCCATCCCCCATGGGCTATTATATGATTCTCCGTGGAATGAGTATAATAGGTCAGCAGCATTGTCATCTCACACAAAGACTAGGACCTCATCCACAGGCTGGAAACCTGGAAACAGGATGTGCCTAAACATCTCAGGGGTACAGAAAAATCTGCTTATGGTTAATGGTGTATTTTCCTAATGATGGTAAAATTTTAAGAAAGAATATAGAGGTCTCAAACTCTGTTTCCTTGTCAAAGGACAGGATCTAGAAATATACTATTAATGGGTATCTTAATGTAGCTTTTCTGTTATTCACAGCAAATTAAATAAATAAATAAAACTTGCTGAAAGCATAGCCATGGAAGAAGTTACCTCCCATCCAGGTTTTCTACAAATTATATTACAGGCATGTGAAATGGAAGGGCCAGAATTTTGATAATGATTATATTTTTAATTTGGGAACATGTGTGGCTCTTATTTTTAAAATATGTTCATCCAAAACTTAAGGCCTTTAAAAAATTCTTGGTGGGTACTGGATTCCACGATTGAATCTATATAAGTCCACATACATTAGTTGCCAAGGTGTCAGACCATTTTGCCACAGATTTCCTTCATTTGTATCTACTATTTCCACAATAAAGGCAATGAGCAATTAAATCAATAAATTAAGTGAATGAATCGATTGAACATCTAATTCAACTATTTCTAGGGAAGGTAACAAGTAACCTCTTGGGCTAGACAAGTCTATTGATTTTTTCCTTATTCTTGTTTATCCTATATCATTACACAAGACCAACAGCAAACCAAACAATTGTAATCTTCTACTATTGACAAAAAACAAAGAAACAAAAAACATGTTTCGTAGGAAAGAATGTGTTAAGAAAGAAATTATCAAAATCCCAATGGCATTTTGAAAGAAAGAGAAAAAAAAATCATCAGATTTGTATGGAACCACAAAAGACCCCGAATAGCCAAAGCAATACTAAGAAAAAAGAACAATGCTGGAGGTATCACACTCCCTGACTTCATCTTGTACTACGGGGCAACAATAATCAAAACAGTATGGTTTTGGCAGAAAAACAGACACACAGACCAATGGAATGGAATTGAGAACCCAGAAATAAATACACATAAATATGGACAGATAATTTTCAACAAAGAAGCCTAAAATATACAATGGAGAAAAGACAGCCTCTTCAATAAATGGTACTGGGAGAATTGGAAAGCTACGTGCAAAAGAATGAAACTAGACTGCTATCTGTCACTGTGAACCAAAATTAACTAAAAGTGGATCAAAGACCTAAACATAAGACCTGACACAATAAACTGCATAGGAGAAAACATAGGAACTAACCTTATGGATCATGGGTTCAAAGAGCATTTTATGAATTTGACCTCAAAGGCAAGGGAAGTAAAAGTTAAAATCAATGGATGGGACTATACCAAACTAAAAAGCTTCTGCACAGCAAAAGAAACCATCGACAAGATAAAGAGGCAACCAACCAACCGAATGAAGAAGAGTTTTGCAAACAACGCCTCTGATAAGCGGCTAATATCCAAAGTATATAAGGAACTCATACAACTCAACAACAACAACAAAACAATCTAAAAAATGGGCAGAGGACCTGAATAGACATTTCTCCAAAGAAGACATAGAAATGGCCAATAGACATATGAAAAAATGCTCAACATCACTAATCATCAGAGAAATGCAAAGGGAAATCACAATGAGATATCACCTCACACCAGCTACAACATCAACAAGACAAATAGTAACAAGTGTTGGAGAGGCTGTGGAGAAAAAGGAACACTCACACACTGGTAGTGGGAATGCAGACTGGTGCAGCCACTATGGAAGGTGGTGTGGAGGTTCCTCAAAATTAAGAATAGAATTACCATACGACCTAGAAATCCCTCTCCTGGGTATCTACCCAAAAAAATCTGAAAAACATTTATTAGTAAAGACATATGTGCTCCAATGTTCATTGCAGCTTTATTTACGGTGGTGAAGACATGGCAACAACCAAAGTGTCCTTCAATAGATGATTGGATAAAGAAGATATGGTATATATACACAATGGAATACTATTCTGCCATAAGAAAAGATGAAATAGTACCATTTGCGACAATATGGATGGATCTTGTGATTATTATGCTAAGCGAAATAAGTCAGACAGAAAAAGTCGAGAACCACATGATTTCACTGATACGTAGAGTATAAAACTGAAAACAACAAAACAACAAGACAAACAAATGAAGAAAAAAAACTCATTGACCCAGACAATAATTTAATGGTTACCAGAAGTTAAGGGGGCAGGAAGGTTGTAGAAGAGGGTAAACAGGGTCAAATATATGGTGATGGAAAGAGAACTGACTCTGGGTGGTGAACACACAATGTGATATATGCAGAATTGTATTACTTGTGTAAAATTGTATTATTTGCATAAAATTATATTATTGTATAAAATGTATTACAGAATTGTACACCTGAAATCTATGTAACTTTACTAACAATTGTCACCCCAATAAACTTAAAAAAAAAAGAAATTAAAAACAGATTAATACAGTGGTCAATGCGGCAAGCAATTTATAGATGATGATGTTTTTATAATCACTCCGGAGGGAGACTTGAGTTTCTTTCTGGTTTTCTGAATTCTTTTTTTCCCTTCTTAGTTGCCCCTGGGAAATCTAAGAGCTGAAGGCAGACCTGAGTGTGGCACTAAGGCCTCACAGTCATGTGACTGTAGAAAGTGTCTTAAGGAAGGACTGGGACGGCCATCCCTTGGCACTCCTGCAATTCAGTTAAGCAACTGCAGCTGAGTGGAGCCACCGGCGGTCCATTCAGTTATGACTCTGCTCCTTCACCGTCATCCTAAGCATTGACCTAGTGAAATCTAATCTGATCAATTCTCCTGAAGACCCCAAAACTGTACCACAAACTTTGTCCTTCCAACAAGGGTTAACTTATGCTTCTTCTCTGTGTGTTTTTAAACATTATGTGTCTACATTTTTCCATTAATCAGCCATGATTAATATAATTTGGTTAGCGGCTAACTAAAATGTTAACTAAGTCCTATAAATTAAAAATGCATAATATTCCATTTTAAGAAACACCATCTTCTAAGCATGCATATCTTTAGAATATCATCAATAAAACATCAAGGAAGATGCTTATACATAAATCTTTGACCACGTCTCTAACTTTGCTTCAGGATAAAAATTTTAAAATAATTCTGTCAAATTGAGAGGTAATAAAAATGTTCTCATCTTCTTTCTTACTAGAGATTGAGTGTTTTGCATATGTTTGTTGACATATATATTTCTTTTGTGAAATATCTATGTCCTTTGTTTATTTTTCTAAGTCTTAAGTTTTTAATATCTCATTCATTTGTATGTGTAATGTGCAATTAAAAGTATGGTTTTGGGGAAAAATAGTTTAAAATGTAATACACATCATCATTTCTTTCTGTAAAGCTTCTTCTTAAAGTTGTTGTTTTTAAAGTATCTACTTTTCATTAAAATGCCATTTCAAGAACCAGACAGGCTGTCTAAATATCCAAATGCAGTGTTAGACTGCCATCTAGTATTTCAATGTGGAGCTGCCCAAAATAGTCAACGAAGACTTTCCCATATTCATAACATGCAGAATACAGTAAACATAAAAATGTCACCTTATGTCCTGAATCCAGAAAGGCTAAAGACTAATGTCAATGAAGGCAGAAACCAAGGCTCTCATCGACTCAGGAATGAGATAGGCTATATATACCCTCTATATTTAATACTTGGCACTGTTTATCTTAGCTTCAATGAAAAGATCACCACTCTGAAAGTCAAGAAAGCTTGGGTCCTCATTCTTGGTGTACTGGTAACAGATGTACTTTTCTCTCATAACTTGCTGAGTCTCTTTGGGACTCAACTTTTCTATAATACAAGCAAAGACAAAGGAAAGCTTTACTCTCCCTCACCCTCCTCTGGTGTGCCTATTAGCAGTGCATCATGGGGGAAACTGTGGTCTTCTAGGACGGTAATAGCTTTGTAAGATCAGATTGGCCTTTTCCTGGTCACCTTCCCTTTTTTCCTGCCCCTCCCCCCACAGAAATGAAAGACACTTCTCGGGTGGAAATATTTGACCACGTGGCCGTGGTCTAATGGAGAGCTTTGGTGAGGGAAAGAGGTAAGTTGTAGGAGAATTAAAGATCTGCCTTCACAATTGGCCTGTCTGCGATGACAGTGACAACACTCAGAGTGCTATCATCACAAATGTCCAGTACCCGTGTTGGATATGTACTATTCCTGACAACTTCCTGATCTTGCTAAATTTTTCCCCAGCCCTGTCCCACCTTCTTCATGTTCTCTTCTTCCTTCCATAGGCTGTAAATATTCCCCAAAGCAGTCTTAATAATCTGCTCTTCTTTCTTCATATTTCTGCCCTAAAAGGAATTACTTATTGACACATCTTGAAGTCTTTAGGTTTAGATTTTAAAAAATCTTTAACTCCTGAGCAGAACTCTCGCTTGAGTAGCAGTTGTGTATGTTCAGTTGCCTGCTGGAATTTTTGATGTCCCCACACCTCTAAAACCATCCTCTTTCTTCACAATGTATGACCCCTCACAAAACTCTGAACAAAAAAAGTGTTCTTTTCCGTTGTTTCCTTGCTCACTCCTTTCTTTCCATCAACAAGGGGCTCATGGTGGCACACTTGGATCGTTGTAATGCTATGTCTTTAGTCTTTTGTTCTGTTAAGCAAGAACTTCCCCAAGTAGAAGCTCACCTTTACCCATTGTGCAGTGATCACATCACTTTCTATGTGTGCTTTGACATAATGATTGGGAAGCCCTGCTCAGATCCATCATGCATGTACCTGCCACATTAGACATCTTCATCACCGGCCTTGGTGCTGAAGTCCTAACTCAACTCCTAATTTTGGCATTCTAGGGCCTCCTCCATATGGTCCAAATCTTCCTTTTAATCTTCTCTTTCATTCTTCCTCTCCATCCTACCCTACCAGGATTCCTGTGCTCCAACCACTCTTATTTCCCCACAATTCTCAGTTCATGCCATCTAAAGCCTTGCTACTCAAAGTGTGGTCAGTGGATACATGTCAACTTGCACTGGCAACTCCTGGGATCTTTTTGAAGATGCAGACTCTCCGGTCCAACTCAGACTTTCTGAATCAGAATCAAAATTCTGTCAAGAGCCCTGGGAGATTCATAAGCACATGAAAATTTTAAGAAACACTGACACTCTCAACTGCCTTATCTTTATCACTTCAGCTACTTAGTTCATTAATTGCCCATTCAAATCTAAAAATATCTTATTTTTTTATTTTTATTGCCTACCATATCACTTTAGAATGGAAACTTCAGTGAAATCCAAGACCTCCTCCTACGTACTGCTATATTTTTCTAGTAGACACTCAATAAAAAAATTATTGAATAAATACATCTGGAACTCATCCCCTATTGTCAGTTTTATTTATGCCACATCCCCAATCCAATTTTCCTTTTCTCCTCTTTTTCAGGTCTTATCCACCATTCAAATCCGAACTTCTCCAAAAGTACCTTTCCCCAACATTCCAACCACACTGCCCCTCTGGATCTCCTAGTTCCTATAGCAGGGGTGTCCAAACTGTGGCCCGCGGGCCAACTGCAGCCCGCAATCCATTGTTAATTGGCCCGCAGCAAATTCCAAAAATATATTTAGTTTACTTAAATAAACCAGGTGTGGCAATACGTCCTTCACCTCGAGTGAGTGGCCCGGCTGTTTGTGTATTTTTCCGCATATGGCCCTTGGTGAAAAACGTTGAAAAAAGTTTGGACACCCCTGTCCTATAGAATCAGTTCAAACACCCAATCACACAGTCACTTCAAATGTTTCTTGGGCATATATTTCCTAAGAATGTAAACTTCAGGAGGCAGAGTCTATGTTTTATACCTTTTTGGTATTTCCCGGAGTTTGGCTGCATGTTGGTGAATGCATTCATTCTATGAGAAAAGAAAGACCCACCAAAAGAGTTATAGAGAAATCCTATAAAGTATAAAATTTAGAAAATGATTTGCATAAATCTCTCCATTGACTAGATTTTGGGTGGGTCTTATACTAACCTGGCATATGCTTTCTTACTATAATTGGGTGAATGTGTGTTATTTAATTCTTATAATGGAATCATATCACTGCCCAGTTATGTTTTACATTTTAATGTTATTATATAGTCTCATCGAGATTACTTCAAAATAATTTCTTATCACAGTATGAAATTTGCATCTAAAGCTAGGTTTCGAGATTCCATATCACATTCTTTGATAGTAACATTCAGTTTGAATTACATTGAGGACACATGAGCTCCTAGCTACCACTTTGGTTCTCAGTAAGATCTTCTTATGTTTGAATTTGAAAGTAGGGTTAATCTCAGTGTGGCGGAGCAAGAAGTATTTACTTTAGAGGTTCTGATTTTGTCATGTCCGTGAGATTTGGAAGTTCCAGACATGTATTACGGCACTTGCTTGCCCATTCTTAAGTGTGCTGCCCATATCCTCCCAAATATGCCAAGAGGGCTGACCAATCAATGCACCAATCTTGACAGAATGCCTGGAAATACCCTAAAGAATTACACAAAGTCATAGTTCGTATAACAGACACAACACAAGTTGGAAAAGAGTTTCAAGCCATAGATTAAACACCCGTCCCATACCAGCTATCTAAATTTATTACAGTTTTCCATCTTCTTTTCCATCTTCAAGGTGGCAGTTAGCATAAAATATTTACACCCTTGCATGATACTAAATAGAAAATACTTTTACATTTTAAAAAGAAAGAAAATTACGAGTATTCAATACAAATAGTTGCCAAAAATGAAGTGTAGGGTAAGTCTGAATTCTCTGCCTAGCCATAGGTCACAGAGGCCCAAAACAAAGTAAACACTAGGGGAATAAATTGATCCACATGACCTTGGGGTCCAATGAGTTTAATTTATATCAAAGCCCAAAGTAGTGCTTTCCTTACTAATCACTTACATGGAAAGGAGTGGATGAAAACATTATTTTTTTTTCATCTGGACCCAGAACTTACATGAAATTCAAGTGAAGTGAAGTCAGTCATCCAAAAACAAGAAAAATTTCCTTCTAAGCCTCAGAGCTGAAACTCAAATTTTGTGAAGTCCTGATAAATCGCTCATCTAATTACAACACCCATTGTAATTATAAACTGGCCAGACTGGTGCAGGTTTCTTCAAGTCTGAGTTGAGAGTCGTGCTTTCCCATTCGGTTATCATCCATTTATTGGGTTGTGTTGCTTATTAAACACCTCAGGAACATGTTAAATATAGGGTTGGGTTTTTTCCTAAGCTGTATGAGTGATCACTTTTCTACTGGGCTTAGGACAATACTCTCTGAGGTTGTCTATGTGGCTGAGAGAATAACGCTAGAGCTGTGGCAACAACTCTCTCCTGATTCATCACCTCATCCAAGGTGCTCATACCTGTACTTGAACTCATGCAGCCACCTTGTGTATCTACTCTACGTTGACTCACTTGTCTTGATATATATACTTGGTGTGTATTTTCCCCTTGGCAATCCCAGTTTTTATATTTAAGCTACTGGGGTACCCGGGATGGAGGGGGAAATATTAAATTTTTATTTGTACATTTCCTATTAGACATATTTGCACTCTTAGAAATATGAATGTTGCACAGCTGCCTAATAACATGAGGGATAATTACAGAACATTTGAAATTAAGTACAGAAAGGAAAATCGTTCAACTAAAGGGAAAGACACGCTGAATCTGTTATCTCTAAAGCGTAAGAAATTGTAGCTTGATTTGCTTCTACAACACGATGCCCATTTTGTTGATGGGCATTTTTATTTTTCTGTTTGCTGGTTTGTTTGTTTTGACGAGAAGGCTAAACTACTACTTTCCTACGTAAAGGGCCTGAAAAGGATTAAGATGACTTCCAAAGATCAGCTGAGTTTACAATTTGATCTATAATCCTAGAAGAATTTGGATAATTTGATTCCTTACATGCTCTTTTCCCAAAGGATATAATCAAAACGAACATATTAATAATTGCCATTTACAAAAATGATTTAAAGATTCTGTACATTTTAATTGATACTAAGCTACATATCTCTTAACTCCTCAGTGCCCTCCTACAGGTGGGGCAAAATTAAAACCTATGTACAAAAAGAAGGGGAAAACTTCAAAGAAGGAGACCTAAGAGATGGATTATAAATCATGGTAAGGGGAATAACAGGTGTAATTTCCCCCATCTGAAAATTCAGGGTTTCAGTGAGTTCAGCAAGAACTGCTTTGAAGAATTTTACCAGCACCCCTAACAGAGTCTAAAGGGCTTCCTTCACAAAAGTGCCCATTTGATCTACGCGTGTTGAAGACCCATGAGATGAAATTACTCCTGTGGATCTGATCAGCACGAGCAATAGGGGAAATGCTCTCTGTTTTCTGTCTTAGACTTGAAACTACCACCCTAAGCATGGTCTCCAGAAAGGAAAGAAATGAGAAGAGAGAAAAGCATTAGCCATCTGAGTTAGCCAGCGGTATCTACTCTGAAATTCTTGCTTAGAAGACTCTATTTCCAAGGACAGACATGGTTACCGAGACAAGCAAGTTAAGTGATCTAGCCCAAGGTCATTTCCTATGTATGCATGTTTTCTCTTTTTTAGAAATTTAAGATTTATACAACCATATGAAAAGGACTCAGGGTCCCTAATGAATCCAACAAGAGACAAAAATTGTTTGCCTCAAAACACAAACATTTTAACTGATGAATTTCGTTCATCATAAATGAATTTCGTTTGTGAAACTTACAAAATGAATTTTCTACTTAAAAATGAATTCGTTTGTGAAACTTAAAATGAATTTCGTTTGTGAAACTTACAAAAGCTAACCAGTAAGTTTCAGCTCTAACAGGGGGCCTGGCTCTGATAGAGCCAAGATGTACTATGCCAGCCAGGTGCCAAGAAGTAGACAACACTCACACCTGTGTGCAGCAATGATGGAGAGACAGAGGCAGTCACAGATGCTCAAAGTGTGTCACTGGTCAAGGTGGCTCAGTGTCAACATTTGAGTGACACAAGTGGGCTGGCCAAGGCAGCACCAAAGCAATGAATAGAGAACAGTGACATGGAACATATGGCCATCGCTCCCTTTCCCATTTCTTTGTTTCCTACTATAGAATGGTCAATATTCACTGCTTCCATGTCTTCCCCATTCTCAATTCTCCTCTCCAATCAGGCTCTCCTCATCCCCAAAAACTGCTCTTCTCTAAGCCAGCAATGGGTCAAGCCCAACCATCTATTCTCAGTCTCACTCCTCAGCACAGTGTTTGGACCTCTTTTCTGTGCCAAATCACCTCAACAACAATCGCATTTAGTCCCATAGGCTTTAAATATACTGATGGCTCCCCAATTTAATTCTTCATCCTCAACCTCTCCGCTGAGCTTCAGATTTGCCTATTGGATTGCCTATCTGATACCTCCAATTGGAAGTTGAATGAACATCTCTAAGTTAGTACATCTAAAACCAAACATGATTTTCACCAGCACCCACACCCCCAAAACTTCTCCTGCAGTATTTTCCATCTCAGAGTCTACCAATGCATATGTCGAGCCAAAAACTTGAAGTCATCCTTGATGCTCCTTTTTATGTCACACCTCACATCAGCAAACCTATCAACTGAATCTCTACAGCTGAATCTGCCCACTTCTCAACACTTCCATTCAAGCCACCATATTGCAATAGGTTTCTAATTGATCTCCCCAGGTCTACTTTCATCCTACTGCGGACTGTTTTCCCCATAGCAGTCTGAGTAATCCTTTTGAATAATAATTCAAATCATGTCACTTGTCTGCTCAAAAGCCATCATTCATAGTACAATTCAAAATTCTTACCCTTGCCTGTAAGTGCTGCATGATCTGATCTCTAGCCACTTTTCCAATCTAATCTCCTATTAACTTTTCACTGAGCTCTAGTCTTCTTGCTAATTCAAAAAAGGAAAAAAAAAAATCTAAGCACACACCCAACTCGGGACCCTGAATTTACTGTTCCTGCATCTGAGATACTGAGATACTTTTCTCTCAAATCTCCGCATATCCCTTTCTCCTGTGACCCTGCAAGGCTCTGGTTTATCACCCTTTCAGAAAGGCCTTCCCGATTCTTTGTGAAACAGCACACCTCTCATCCCCCCTTTACCCTGCTTTGTTTTCTTCCTACTACCTTCACCATTTGACACATTAAATACCTATTTGTATGTGATGATACTTCTCCAACTAGAATACACATTTACTGAAGGCAGAAAACTCTGTGGAGTTCCTTGTATTGTCAGCACATAAAACCAAATCTGGTGAGCAAAAGCTTCCCCATAAATAACTTGTTTATTGAATGAATGGAGGGTATTGATGCAGTTGTTAATCAATTAGCTAAATTGATCCTATCTTAACAAAAAGTTTAGGTGACTTCTGCTAGGATTCACAAATTGATGGGACCTTGGAGAGACTCATTGTATTATTGAAGACAGGAAAAATGTGGTTCCAACTACAAATATAAGAGGCATAAAAGTATATTTGATAGAAGGATTTATAGAGACAGAAAGTAGTCTTCACTAAGGTATGAAAGCTATCACAGTGAGAGATTCCCTAATTGAGATTACCTAGCAAGGGCCCAAGTATGAAGGGAGAACAGGGGCCCTCAGGCTCCAAGGCTAAGCACCAACTGGCTTTGGATGCCTCCAGATACCAGGGATCTGTTTTATGCTCCAAAGGTAGCATTTCACATTCAAATGCCTGCAGACCATTCAAGTAAAGCAGAGTGAAGGAGGCCTGGAGGGACAAACTGGAGAGAGCAGGCCACATCTAGAGCGGGGGAAGGGGACAGCTGTTCTCCTCAGCGGCAGCCAGGTCCCATGTGCGAATGTCGGAATGCAAGGATATTTGAAAAAACTCCCTGAGTTTTGACTCTCCTTTTGACTCCTGGTTCTATGGCATGAGCTTGTTATCCTTGCGTTGGTTTCACAGGGCTCATCTCCCCCATCCCTTTGAGGCCAACATTGTGAGACAACCACAAAAAGTCTGCCTCCGTCTTCTGTCCGCAAGTGACCCATTCGCAATCTTGATTTTTAAAGCAATAGTTGTCAGCCGTCCTGTTAGAAACACTGTTATGTCACCACCAGTTTTACAGTTTTTCACAAACAATGTGTTATTCCATAAGCATTAAAGGACCAACATTTGCTAATGATTTTCTTTTTGATGAATTATATTGTTTTCAATCGTGCCACTGCCTTTCTTGATGTGGACTTGCATTCTAATAGATGTCTTTGAACTAGAGATAGAAGGGTGGAGTTAACATACAAGAAATTAGAAATATCCTATGTAGGAAGGACATGCTGCATGCCAACATTGTTTTTCTATGTCTGCCATGATAGAATGAAAAAAAGTTGAGAACAGTTGCTTCAAAATTACCCATGTAAGAGGGTATAATATTTTCCATTAAATTGGGACTAGAAATTTTAATTATATATAAATATAGTCCCATTAAATAGAAAAGAATGTCTTGGCAGGAAGTCAAGCCAGAACACTTAGTCTGAATTATAAGGTCCCTGAGAAAATATCCCTTAATACTCTTCCAAGTTTACCTCCCACTCTAGACCTTTGATTTCAGCCACCACGTCCCAGACTGTACCCTTCACGTTTTTATATCCCAGCCCTTACCCGTGATCTGCCTCATTCCTGGTATCTATTGCCCCTCTTCTCTCTCTTACTTAGATCCTGGCCAGCCTTCGAGGCTCAAGTGATTTTCATATTATGCATAAACCCCCGCTTCACACTATGGCCCGTAGTGATCTGCCCTTCATTAGAGATTTGAAGATTGCACAATCCAGCATTTATTACGTGGCCTTATGTTGGCAGCAGCCTCTTCAAGGCAGGACAGAGCTAAAAGCGAGGTCCGAGCAGTGCAAGGGGTGGACTATTTCAGATGTTGTCAATGCCATCTTTATAGCCCCTTGGATGTCTCCAGCAGTTGCCGACAGCTTGATGCCCAGCTCCCACGTGTGCTCATGGTTTCTTGGCCCCAGCACCTGCATCTCTGCCTGTCTCCAGCAGTGTCCCCACTGAGGATGGCAAGTACCACCAACAAGCTAACGTCCTTGGAAGCAGCCCTCAATCAATGAAGGATGAAAGCTGGTGGATCATCTCCCAGCTTCCTCCTTTGGCGGGGGGATCCTGAGACATGCTCCACGGAGCTCCTGAGAAGATCCTTAACACGATGGTGTCCTACTTGCTCAGAACATTGACCTGTTTGGACACCTCCCTTCCCTCCCTCTCCATGTTTCCTGGGATCATCTCACAAATAAACTACTAGTGTCTACATATGTATCTCATGGCCCGCTTTTTTGAAGAACCTAAACTAAGACACTCCCTGACTAGATTTTAACTTCTTTAAATACAGGTCCCCTGTCATGTCACCCTGCACAGAGCCCTGCATGGCCTTTTGAATAAGAGTGATACTTAATGACAGCAGTCAGTAACTATCTGAACTCTGCTGATCGATAGAACTCTTATTGATTTGAACACATCGAAAAAGATTTTAACACTTTTGATCTTGTCTTCCCTTCTCTCCATATAAAGAGATCAGTCTGTTTTATAAAACAGAGCTAGAACTAGACAAATTTCTGATCCATTTTCCTCCCAGCCTCAGGCTTAAGTAAGAAGGTTTCAATAAGGGAAGCCCTATATTGACAGTGGTCTCTGAAATCGACCTGGTGTCAATCATTCACCCTTTGAGGAATGCTAAAGTCAATATAGTATAATTCTCAGGGTCTCATGTTCATTAATTCCTTTAACAAACTGTGAGATGATGGGCTTTAGGCCTTTTTGAAAGAATCCCAAACATTAAGGAGCAAATTTATAAAGGAATTTTTGAGAATTGGGGACCACTAATAAACTACTTAATATTCAGTTTGACTGGAAGTAATGGAAAAGCCAAAATAGACAAGAAAATATTTTTTTTTCTCTCTCAAGGAAGTTGGCACCAGATGGTCCAGGGCTATGTGGCACTTGGCAGAGCCAGGGACCCAGGCTCCTTCTCTCTTGTTGCTACTCAGTCCATGGATTCATTCCCTAGATCACCTCTGTCTAAGGTGGTCGCACCCACGTCAGCCATCACATCCACATGCCAGCTGGCAGGAAAGAGATAATGAGAGGGAAAAGAAATGTTGCCTCCCCTAAGGACATTTCCCAGAGTTGAACAGCCTGCTCAAACATACACCACACTGACAAGAATTTAGTCCCATGGCAATCCTTAGCTGTAAGGGAAGCTTTAGTCCAAGCAGCCCTAGGCCAAGCTAAAAGGTAGAGGTTGTATCTCAGATATTTCTATAGAAGGGGAGAATGGACATTGGGAGACAACTAGCTGTCTCTACCACAACTGACATATCCCAAGGATGGCAACAGAGGCTGCCCAAATCAGAATCTAATGCTAGGAAATAGAACATGTACATACTAAGTGAGTAGTGGATATGGGTGATCATGCAAATGCCTATTATTGATCCAACAACAATTTCGCAGTCACAGAATGAGGATAGGGGTGGTGGGGTGAAGACAGTTTCAAAATGTAGGTGACCTAAGTTAAATTAAGTTCATACTGGAACGTCATATGCATGCATCTTTTGATGATGCCAGTTACGAAAGGATACGAAAACTAGAAATTATCAGAACAGAGTCTGGTGTGATTTGTGGGAGAATAATCTGGGTGTAGGTCTCAGAAAAATTATCTAGAACATTCCAAAAAGAAAAAGAAAAAAACCTTCAGAATTCCAAATCATACACTGAGTTATAATGGGCCAGGAGATAAAATTCTGAGGAATTTGAAGACCGTCAACCATTTAAATCAGCTCAAAACTCAGGCATAGGTCCAGTCATTTACAAATGGTTATATAGCACCACACGTGGTATCTGTGCCTTCTGTTATTCTTCTTCAGGATGCCATATTGAAATCAGCATACATTCCAAAGATTCTACCTCTCTTTACATTATGGAACACCTACACCTTAGCACAGGGGAACCAGGTTATCACTCTGTACAAAGCTGCAGGAAGAATTGTCCTTTGAAGAAGGACATACAGGGAGTGCAAGATGTAGTCTTGTAATAGATAAGCTTGAAGGGCTTTTGAAAAACCCGACAAGGGTCATATTAATACTCACCATGTTGGTCCCAGCGTCCTGATGAGGAGATGCTGTGAGCATTGCGACTGGACAATGAGAGCCAGGCAGAGCATTCAAGTTCCCTCTGTCCTATGAAGTGCTAGCGGACATTCCCCAAACTCTCATGGACCATACATTGTACGAAATGATGAGTTTCCTACGTGGTGCCTCTTTGGCTATCTTAGGAAATTCTGTAAAAAGAAATGAGATAATGGGCATTGAAAAATTCTTATTAAATGGTTATCAATTGTTTTAAGAGAAATGCAAAAGTGGTCATTTTCTCCAAAAAAAAAGGACCATCATTGGTAAGTCACTAATGAACAAGTTTTAACCTTCTCTCTTTGCATTTTTGCTTGGTCAGCAACCAGTTTGAGCTGCATCAGACTTTATGGGTTTTCCCATGTTTTTAATTAACTCTAAAATCTTATTAGCCCAATTATTAGCAATATGTTACAAGGCACCAAGCCTGCAGCTGTGAATGTGTCTTTATTAAAAAGGCACTGTCATGAATTAAGAAATTTTCGGCATTATTATAAACTCTACTAAGGCTAGAGAGAGACAATTCAGTTTGCAAATTAGTCCCAATTCAAACTTGGCAAGGGAATGCAAATTAGGTATGAATTAATTTGCTCCCCCTACTACTATTCTCTCAAAACATGTAATTCTTATTAGCAATTAGCATCAGTAGACTTTACACTGGCACTTGCAAAAGTGTACCAACTCATAAAATGAGAACCAAAGGTGTGATGTTATTTTAACTTAAGAATTAATGTGTGAAGAAGGAAGAGAAATGTGCTTTTAGATATATCATCTTTCCTAAGGGACACATAAATAACCCCAAAAATTTACCCAGCTTGAAGGGCTAGAATATAGTAAACTGTTTCTGCTTTACAAATCCAGGCATTTCTTAGAGGAACAAGAATGAATTTGTCATAAACTCAGCCCCGCAGAACATTCTAAATATAGAATCAGCTTACCTCTGTCCACAGCTGTTCCATTCTAATAGCTTTACCGAGGGCTCAAACGGTGGTTTCCTTTATTGAACGTGGCGCTAATATCTTCAGGTACAGAAAGATTTTGAAGGCCTTTTCAGGACAAAAATAAAAGAAAATGCTAAACTAAAGAGCTCTAGAGATCTATTCATTCTAATCCAGGTTCACAGACTGTCTGATGTAAAAATATAAGACCACAACTCTACTTGCTACCCTTTGACACGTCTTATATATTGTACTCCAGTGGTTCTCAAACATTAAAATGCTTTGACTCACTTGGAATCTTTTGGCAAATACAGATTCCCTGGCCTTACCTACCAAGATTCTGACTCAGTACATCTCAGGTGGAACGCAGGAATTCTCCTTGCACAGGAATGTTTTATGATTCTGAGCAGGGAGTCTTTGAATCATCTTTTAAGAAACATAATTCTAATTTTTGTATGATTTGACCCAAAAAAGAAAAAAAAAAGGTGTATAAACAATAACTTCTCTCTTCTTTCATTCCACTTATATAAGTGGCCAATTTGGCAATGATCAAAAATTCACAATAAATATGAGTAGCACTAAGTCAGACAGACCTCCTATTCACAATGATTTAATTTTAAAACTTTTTCCACATGGATGTGTCCACCAGAATAGCTGAGAAGCACATTTCATACCCATAGAGCAATTGGACAAAATCTTTCTGAGTCATTGGAACAATACCTCAGGTAGTACCTACTAGCAGGAAATAACTATATAAAGGACCTAACAACCTGTTAGCCTTCAATATTAATCGAGAAAAATGAAACAACATAGTTTTAGATGCGTTTGTATATTTCAGAATTCCTATCGCACCTCCCATAAAAGAGCTCACACATTTACTCCAGAGTTTCTCAACTTTGGCACTACAGACACATTGGGCAGGATAATTCTTTGTTGGTGAGAGACATCCTGTACATGGTGGGATGTTGAGCAGCAACCTCAGTTTCTACCTAGTAGATGCCAGCAGCATCTCCTTCTCACAGGTGAAAACCAAAATTTCTCCCCATTGCCAAATGTCCCCCGGTGGACAAAATCAACCCTGGTTCTGAATTGCTACCTTACTATTTCACAACAATCATATAATACTCATCAAGTGCTAATACGCACACTATTATAATGGGTTGATCCAATGATACTACTCCAAATATAGACAACATTTACTATATGCCAGGCACCATGATTTAAAAAAAAAAAAGCACCTCATATATCCGATCTTGCTTAATTGCCCTTATTAGCTTTTTTTTTTTTTTCTCAAATGAAAACACTGCGATTTAGAGTGCCCAAAGTGGTATGTAGTAGAATGGAATTCCACACCAGTAGCTTCACTCTGGTTAAAATGATGTCTCTGAAAAGGAACCCTCATCCACTGTTGGTGGGAATGCAGACTGGTGCAGCCGTTGTGGAAGGCAGTGTGCAGGTTCCTCAAAAAATTACGAATAGAATTACCATATGACCCAGCAATCCCTCTCCTGGGTATCTACCCAAAAAATCTGAAAACATTTATACATAAAGACACGTGCGCTCCAATGTTCATTACAGCTTTGTTTACGGTGGCCAAGACATGGAAACAACCAAAATGTCCTTCCATAGATGAATGGATAAAGAAGTTGTGGTATATATACACAATGGAATACTATTCGGCGGTAAGAAAAGATGATACAGAAACATTTGTGACAACATGGATGGATCTTGAGAGTATGATGCTAAGCAAAATAAGTCAGACAGAAAAAGCAGGGAATCATACGATTTCACTGATATGTGGTATATAAACCAAAAACAACAAAAGAACAAGACAAACAAATGAGAAACGAAAACTCATAGACACAGACAATAATTTAGTGGTTACCAGAGGGTAAGTGGGGTGGGGGGTGGTAGATGAGGGTAAAGGGGATCAAATATATGGTGATGGAAGGAGAACTGACTCTGGGTGGTGAACACACAATGGCATTTACAGATGATGTAATACAGAATTGTACACCTGAAATCTATGTAACTTAACTAACAATTGTCGCCCCAATAAACTTTAATTTAAAAAAAATGATGTCTCTGAACACTCATAGTTTTTATTTCAAAACAGGCAACACTAACACAGGCATTCATAAAGAAAACAAATACCAAGCACAGACACAGCTGTTCAACAAATCAAAAAGAGACAAAATTCTGTAAATAAATAACAAAAGATAAACCGCATTAATTCTGACTTCATCCATTTAGAATTTGCCATAATTCAGGAAGGAGCTGGGCTAGTATTGACCTTTCTACTATGTACAAAAGAAATATCTGTGAAGTGTTATTATACATAAGGTTCCCAAGGGAGTGCTTAAGTACTCCAGAAAACACCCCAACATCCACTTTTATACAATCCAGTTACCGTCTGTGCAAAGACCAAGCCTACTTAGATGCTGAATGCAAATAGCTCATCTAGTTATTGAAGTGGGTCCTTTCCCGGGCCACACTTTGCCTATTTACAGTGACAGCATCCACTCAAAAGTAATAAAAATGCATATCTTTAAAACCAGTATTCAGATGTACTTTTATACTATTTGAGACCTTCCACACCCTGGGCTTAGGGACGGCCGATCATTCTGAGACTGGCACTAATGGCTCTCAACACAACTGTCATGGGAAGCCATCACAAATGGCTCAGAATGGGTCCTCAAGAAGACATTATTTATCCTTCCTGCCCTGGTACATCAGAATGCACAGCTTTGAATTGGTTTTATGCATAGGCATATCCTCGACATTTTAAACATTTAAGCCTTTATTGTGTTTCAGGCATTGTACTAAATGCTGGGGATACACAGACGAGGTAAACACCATTTTTCCACTAAAAAAGTTAACAAACTGGTGGGGATATGGATAGGGCACTAGATGAGCTCAGTACAGGTATAGGTAAAGTGAATTTGAGTCAAGCCGAAGCACAGAAGGAATGATTAAAAGGAAAGAGTTCCTGCAGAGGGTAGCCCCTGAAAGATGACCACGAAAAGACTAGAAAGAAACAGGTCAGAAAAATAAACGTTATTACCTATGATGTTGGGGTTCTGAGAATTTTTCATTTTCTTCTTTATGCTTTTAGGGATTCATTAAAATGTATCGATACAAATATATTTCTGATATAACTGGAAATACGTATTAAAGAGTAAATAAAAAGTGAGTGGGAAGGAAGTGAAGACGGAAATTCTAGTTCACCATTTCCAGGAATTTTGCTGTGCAGGGGAGGAATGAAATAATGACACAGTAGAAGGTAACTCAAGGTCAAGAAAGGGACTTCCTCATTTTCCCTTTGTCTCCTTTTTAAACTGAAAGTGACTTGAGTACTTACAAACCTGAGGAGATGTGGCAGTTGAAATTGTAAGAGAGAGCAGGACTAATAGATAGAAGAAGATACTCACTCTAGTCCCTGGAAGATATAGGAATCCACCTGTCCAAAAGAGCAATTTAGAATATTAGCGTTAGATAATTGAAATGGATCTCTAAAGAAAGAAGTGGGAGTAGGTTTACCTGCATGTAGTGGGAAAAACTGAATGGGACTTTGTCTGCTCCCCTGAGGTTACTAAAAATGGCAGGACTAGTAGAGATACTGCCCGTTATGAAGAAAGTTACTAAAGTCTGCAGAACCTACTTCCAAAAAAGTCTCCATTCTCTGCTTGAGATTCCCACAGGCCCTGGGGTGAGGGATGATGATGCAGGCTGACAGTTTTACCATAAAAGCTATAAGACCATTACCACAAATGTGGCAAACTACAACGGCTCATGAAGTGAGACTGCCTTTCCTTCTCAGAGGGGGTAAGGGTACTCCCTTCTCCAGTGCCAGGGAAGGGAGTCCCCACGATCATCACTTCTAATATCTGTACGTATCTGCAAGAAGGGGACGTAGCATTTTGTACTTGATTGGAAGTTGACTCAACACCAGGCTTACATCTCCTGCCCTGGTTCTATGGAAGAGAAGGGAAGCACACAGGGGCAAGATGGCGCTGGGCGGCAGCCTGCCATAGAGGGATCCAGGGCCATCTTGTCAATTTCCAGTTTGTTGGTGACATCTCTACTTTCTAGAACTGGACAAATGGGGTGAATCTTATGAAGGTAACCACAACCTGAGTCAAAGAACTGAGTGAAGCAGAGGGCTGTGATGGGAAGCCAACTGGGGCATCAAAGGAAAGATATAGCTGAGCTTGAGAAGCAACCACCAAAACGCACAGAAACTGCTAGAAGCTAACTCTCTTCCATGAAGTCTGTCCAGATTTGCTCCAATCCACAGTGAGCCTACAAACTCATGAGCATGAGTCTCATCAGCAGTCATAACTACCCCCTTTCCTTTTTCTCCTCCCCAATACCAGAGAATCAAAGGAAGGGGCTGGAGGTGTGGGGAATTGAGAGAGCACTCACCAAGTCTGGCTCCCTGGCTGCTGCTATAACCACAAGTCCAACCTGTGCTGGGAAAACAGGGAGAAGGGTTGTAAGTGGACTAGAACTAAGTTTTAATATCTGGAAATAGACTTTTAACAATTGAATTTGATTAAAACTATGGAATCATACTAATTTGAACATAGAGGTACCATCTACCCAATGGGAAATGTGAGTTATACAAATCCTCGTGGAGGCAATCACTGGACAGGGGTGGGAGTTGGGCGGGGGGGCATTTCATGCTTTACCTCACAATTTGAGACTCTTTCAAACTAATTATATACATATGTGAATCAATATATATATTTTTTAGGTCATCATTTTAATGACCACCAACTAGGCTGCTCGTAAAAGAACGTTTGTATAGTTTTAATACTGATTTATTCTGTCACTTTACTTTATCGTGTTGTTGGAAAGAGAGATAAGATGACAAAGGAAATAGAGTTGTATAATTTAACTCTTGTCTGTAAATACCACCTTCTATAGAGGAAAGACAGATATTTCTCAAAACCTAACAAGAAAAGGAGATGTTTTCCATTCCTTTATTCATAGGATGACTAACAGGCACTTGGATATCTGCCCAGAGGTCTGGCTGCTCTCTGAAGCTGGAATCACTTTGTTCTTGAACAGCCGGGCCCTGATTGCCCAGGCCTCCCACAGCTGGCCTACGAGTCAGCCCTATGCTGGGGCAGTAGAACACCTCACCCAGCACTCACTACTTGCCCCACAGTCCAGGTGGCAGCCACCTTGGATGCTGGTTTTTTCCTAAACACAGTATTTTCTGTGCACATGCTCTCCCACCTCCATTCTCTGCCTAGCAAAACACAACCTCCTAAATTCTGTCAAAATGTCATCTCCCCAGGAGAATTCCAGTCAAGATGGTGGAGTAGGTAAATGCTGTGCTCACATCCTCTCAGGACCACGTCAATTACAGCTACTGAACCACTGAACAACCATCATTGAGAATTGCCTGAACTCTAGCTGAACTGAAGCCCTACAACTACGGACATACAGAAGAAGCCACCTCGAGACTGGTAGGAGGGTCAGAGACACGGAATGGGCTGGCCCCACACCTGCATGTGACCATTAAAACTCAGGAGGGATATCTCAGCTGTGAAGCTTCTCTCTTGAGGAGCAAGGGGGTCTCAGCACCTCTCTAGCACAGGGTTTCAGTGCTGGAGAGAGAAGTCTCCATAACTTCTGGCTGTGAAAACCAGTCGAGATTGTGGCTGAGTGAGATGGAGGGCAGCAGAAAGGAACATAGTGCCAAGCAACCAAAACTAAATGATGTTGAAATCTGACAAAGTAAGAGATAAGCAGCAGCCTGGAGGGTTGCGGGTGGAGAGGGGTCCAGGAGTAGGGAACCATCTGTGCTCCATGGCAAAAGCATACGTTTCTTGTGACAGAAAGAGGTTTGTGTGACAGGAGTGGATGAGCAAGGAGGAGAGTAGTGGGAGGTGAGGCTGCAAAGGTAAGCAAGGTCCAACCCTGCAGAGCCTTAGGAGCCACCGGAAGATTTTCATCTTTATCTTAAGAACAATCAAGAGGCATTGAAGAGTTTTACGGCTGGGGAATTACTTGATTCTATTTGCATTTTGAAAAAATTCTAGCTTCAAAGTGGAGAAGAGACTGAACGGAGGCCAGAGAGGATGTGGAAAGGCCTCTTAGGAGGCTATTAAGGACAGGGCAAAAATGATGGAAGCTTGAACAGGCGAGAAACAGAGCAGATAGGGAGACTTTGGGTGAGTTCAAATTGAAGTCCTTCCCAAAACTTTTAAGACCCAAACAGATTAAGCACTTATGTTCAATACTTCGGTGACATTGAAAAAGAAAAGAAAAACCAAAACAGTAAAGTTATGATTACGCTCTAGAGCTTATCAGAAAATAAAGTAGTTAAAAGTAGGTTTGGTTAAATTTTAATACTGAGAAGAAAGCAAAGGGTGAAATTACATGTGTATAATACGGTAAGAAGAGTAAAACTCTCTTAAGCTACCAGTTAAAAGAGCACTTGTTACCTTAAGGAAGTCCGAGGAGGCTCTGAAAAACAAAAATAAAGATTTAAAAAATTTAAAACAGACAATTTTCTTATTTTATAACAGCTTTTTGAGACATACTTTACATACCAAATAATTCATCCATTTGAGTGTGCAATTCAGCAGTTTGTAGTATTTTCACAGAATTGGGTAACCATCACCAGTGTCTAATTCTAGAACATTTTCATACTGCTCAAAGAAACCCCATACACATTAATAGTCAATGCCCACTTATTCCCAACTTCCCTAGCCCTTGGCAACTCCTAATCTACTTTACTGCCTGTTCTGGACATTCTATGTAAATGGAACCATGCACTATGTAGTCATTTGTGTCTGGCTTCTTTCATTTAGCATAATGTTTTCAAAGTTCATCCATGTGGTAACATGCATCCGTACTCCATTCCTTTTTATTCCCAGATAATATTACACTATATGGAAAACTCCATTTTGTGTATCCATTCATCCATTGACGTACATTTGTGTTGTTTTCTCTTTGGGGTTATTACGAATAATGCTGCTATGAACATTTATGTATAAATTGAGTGGACACATGTTTTCATTTCTCTTGGGTAGATACCTAGAGTGAAATCTCTGGGTCTCACGCATTGAATCATTTGAAGTACTGTCCAACTGTTTCCCAAAACAGCTGTGCATTTTCCATTTTCAGCATCTGTGTATGAGGGTTCCCATCTCTCCATATCCACATCAACTCCTATTATTATCTGCCTCTTCGATTCTAGCCATCTTAGTGGGTGTGAAGTGGTATCTCGTGGTTTTGATTTGCATTTGCTGATGGATAATGATGTAGAGTATCTTTTCATGCACAAACAAGCCAGCTGTACATCTTCTTTGGACAAATATCTACTTCTCCACTTGGAGAAATCATTTCCTTTGCCTATTTTTTAATTTGGTCATTTGTCTTTTTATTATTGAGTTTAAGACTCCTTTATATATGCTAGATACAAGTTCCTTATCAAATTCATGATTTACAAAAATTTTCTACCATTCTGTGGGTTGTCTTTTCACTTTCTTGATGGTGTACTCTGAAGTACACATTTTTAAAAATTTGTTTGTTTTGTTCTTTTGTTGTTTTCAGTTTTATATCACCCCAATAAATTTTAATTAAAAATTTCTTTCTAATTTTTGATCATATCCAATTTATCTATTTTTTTCATTGCTGTAATTTATTATCTTTCAGGAAAGAATAATTTTTATGAAATTATATAGTTATAGAACAGAGTTGTGCCTAAAATTGTTTTATATTCTTTCCTATGAACAAGAACAGAAACCAAGTTCCATTTTCCTCAAGTTCATAGTAATTTTCTCTAACATTTGTATTGCTTCTTTGAAGTTAAAAGACTGTAACGAATGTCAGCCGACTCTATCTTTAGCAAAGGCAATTAAGTAGCATTAGTCAGGCTTATCAGTTCCATGGCATTTTATTAGCTAAAGCAATTAGAAGAACTTATCATTTTTAAAAATCACATAATTATTGACTATCACAAATCCTGTTACTAAGAAAGGTGATGACTTGTAACACTGCTATGAGGTAAAATGAAAATAAAGAGTGAAAAGAAAGCCTTACAGATAGAGGTTAAAGGAGGAAAGAAACATAAGTTACCATTAAAGTGAACCATTGTGGGTCCTTAATGCATTTTTTAAGACCCTTTAAGTTAAATTAATGAAAATGAGAGAGGTTCAATATTTGCATTGGTAGAATTCTGATTTAAAAGTTAAATTATTCCTTTTAACTAAACCTATTCATTTTCACCTAAAAGCTGTTAGGAGACAAAGTCAAATGTTTTCAAGATTTTTATTTATAAGGGAGTCAATAAATAGCAAAGGATACAGGCATGAATCTAAAAGAACATGCAGAAAATCTTTATTTAGATCATCTCAAATTCTATGTGTTTCTTAAACGCTGGGGTCCTAAATTACTTGTCTTTGGGTCTCCAGTACCCAACACGTGTCTGCACCAAAAAGATACTCAAAAAAACAAAATCGTTTAATTAAATTAAGATATTGAATTTATCTTTATACAAAGTCTTCTAATTAAACTCAGAAGTAGTAGGGTAGGCCTGCAAAAGTTCAAAGATATTTCTTCTCAGTTTTACATTTAATAGCATAGCTAAATCTTTACATGTGCTTTATTTCCCTCCAGTTTTCACTGAATGTCATTGAGAGAACTCTTTTTAACATTTGTTTCATCTTACTGAGAAGTAAACTAAAATGATTCACCAGCATGACTAACTTATTTGGTTTGATTTGGATAACATTAATGGATTTATGTTCTGGGACCATCCTACCACCTTTTAGCTCAAAACCTGCCACTTCACCTCTGTCTATTTTCAGTGATCGTTTTTCCTCCCCGTGTGTTTTCCAGTAGTAGACAAGGTTCATAAACACACGGGCGACTGGCACAGCAGCCAATTAACCACCCATGCATCCCAAATAAGCTCTTCTCTTTCTCCCCGCCCTTCTATTCTCTGTACCTGCTCAATTCAGATCAGTTGATTTCCCATTGTCACATACATTCCTGTCTGAAGAGAAAGGCCATAAACTTTAGATGGTCTTGCTCTGCCCTGCCCCTCTCTAGCTGTGCCTCTCTGCCTAGGTCGGGGAGTCCACAGAGGGATGGGGTCGTACTCCCCCAGAGCCTGGAACCATCCCCCAGCATGCTCCAGGATGTTGGAGGCTGCTGCTCAAACAGCCCGAGTCCGCTTCCAGGGTCTGTGAGGGCTCTGCCTGGGCTCCAACCTCTTGTTGGCAGAGCTTCAGGCCCAAGGACCATCCAAGGGGCAACTATTTTTTTTAAAGATTTTATTGGGGAAGGGGAACAGGACTTTATTGGGGAACAATGTGTACTTCCAGGCCTTTTTCCAAGTCAAGTTGTTGTCCTTTCAATCTTAGTTGTGGAGGGTGCCATTCAGCTTCAAGTTGTTGCCCTTTCAGTCTTAGTTGTGGAAAGCGCAGCTCAGCTCCAGGTCCAGTTGCCGTTACTAGTAGCAGGGGGCGCAGCCCACCATTCCTTGTGGGAGTCGAACCGGCAACCTTGTGGTTAAGAGCCCACACTCCAACCAACTGAGCCATTCGGGAGCTCAGTGGCAGCTCAGCTCAAGGTGCTGTGTTCAATCTTAGTTGCAGGGGGCGCAGCCCACCATCCCTTGCAGGAGTCGAGGAATTGAAGTGGCAACCTTGTGGTTGAGAGCTCACGTTCCAACCAACTGAGCCATCCGGGAGGCAGCTCAGCTCAGGGTGCCATTTCAATCTTAGTTGCAGGGGGCAGAGCCCACCATCCTTTGCGGGACTCGAGGAGTTGAACCGGCAACCTTGTGGTTGAGAGCCCACTGGGCCATGTGGGAATCGAACCGGCAGCCTTCAGAGTTAGGAGCATGGACCTCTAACCGCCTGAGCCACTGGACCGGCCCCCAAGGGGCAACTATTTGCAACAGAGATATAGAAAGAGTTTGACTATATGGGCTAAGGTGTCCAAACATGTGCTTATTTAGTATCCTCAGTGTATGAAATGAAGCCGAGGGTGGGCCATGAGCGTGGATGGTCAGTCAGAGACAACTCCGCCCATGCCACTGCATTTCAGTCCGTAACTTTGGAACGCTAAAGTCCTAGAGTCCAAAATTCTGTTCTCCTACATTGGTACAAAAGATTATCTAGCAAGCTTATCTATCAAGGTAAAAGAATAGAATACATTTTATTTAATATGTTAGCGTGATATATAAATATTTAGACATAGGGTGTATGACCTGTTCTCAAAGCTTACATCCCAACAAGGGAATATAAGTAACGTCTAGGTAAACCAATGCATGCCTGCGTTCATTCATTCACTCACGCAACAAATATCTATTGCCAAATACATTTCCAGGCACTAGAGACTATGAGCAAAACAGACAAGAATACCTGGCCTCAGGAAGTCTACTTTACAATTTCAAATATTAATAAAAGTAAAGAAAGAAAGAAAAAAGGGTAAATCGTTAGAGTAACAAGTGAGAGACATCGGCCCCATAGGTGAGATGGTGAAGATGTCAACTCTGATGGGGATCTATAGGACGGTAAGAAGCCTCGAGTGCAAAACGCCGAGTAAAGAGCCTCGTATGGAAGGAAGAACAAGTACAAATGCTAGGAGGAGGGAACTTGGAGTGTTGTAGGAACAGACAGAAAATGTCTGTGGCTGGAGCATCATAAAGCAGATGATGAGCGTTGCTGTAGGGATGACAGGGAGTCAACCGAGGGTGTTTTTACTCATTGTGCATCAGAGATAAGACCCCAATTCCTGTGTTTACTGAAGGTGTCAGGAAGGAGACAGTGAAAGATTACAGCAGGAAAGCAGCAGCAGTGAAAGGAGGACTCTGCCACAGTCTGGCTTATTCCTGGCTGTGCCGTGAAATCTTGTAACAGAAACCATGCACTCAGGCTTGGGAGTCACCAGCAGCAAAGCGAAAGGCTTGTCAAGTCCACAGCAGACCTCCAAAGGTCTATTGCTACCAGTGGATGAGCCTTAGCGGCACTCACTCCACATCTTTATCCAACAGGTCGCTGCATATGCCTGGACTGGTCCACAGTCTATAGCAATTGACTGCCATATTTCAGGTTGAGGAACTCTCGCTCTAGGAAGAAACTAACCTACAGACTTGTATGTGTGCCAGGCACTGGCTCAAGGCTGCCTGCATCTTTCCTCACTCAAATGAATTCTCACAAATCAGTGCTGAAGGTATCATTGTCTCCCTTTAATAGGAGAAACCAGAGAAGGTAATTACCCCAAGTCACATGTTGATAAACAGTGGATCTCTTTGCAGGATCTGACGCTGCCTGCCTAATGAACAGAACACACACATTGCCCTGAAAGAAGTGCTCAGCTCTAGAGCAAGACATATCTGGAATCCCAGCTTGGCCACTGTGCCACTGTGTGAACTTGGGTGAATTACTTCACTCCTCTGAGTCTCTGTGAAGTGGAGATAATTGCAGTACCCACTGTAAAGGGTTGTGGGGAGATAATGTATGTGTAACATTGTGATTTATAATAAGAACTATATATTTGGTCTTCATCCCCATTTCTTTTTTTTTTTTTAAGATTTTTTTTATTAGGGAAGGGGAACAGGACTTTATTGGGGAACAGTGTGTATTTCCAGGACTTTTTTCCAAGTCAAGTTGTTGTCCTTTCAATCTTAGTTGTGGAGGGTGCCGTTCAGCTTCAAGTTGTCCTTTCAGTCTTAGTTGTAGAGGGCACAGCTCAGCTCCAGGTCCAGTTGCCGTTGCTAGTTGCTGGGGGTGCAACCCACCATCCCTTGCGGGAGTCGAACTGGCAACCTTGTGGTTGAGAGGATGAGCTCCAACCAACAGAGCCATCTGGGAGGCAGCTCAGCTCAAGGTGCCGTGTTCAATTTTAGTTGCAGGAGGCACTGCCCACCATTCCTTGTGGGACTCGAGGAATTGAACTTGCAACCTTGTGGTTGAGAGCCCTCTGGCCCATGTGGGAATCGAACCAGCAGCCTTTGGAGTTAGGAGCATGGAGCTCTAACCGCCTGAGCCACCCGGCCAGCCCTTCATCCCCATTTCTTTCACCGAGCTTCTAAAACCTGTGGGCTTTCCTAAGTGGTGAGAGAGATAAAGGTGACTTTTGGAATGTCCTGGGTCACCGAAAGGTGGGGGCTGGTGGCCAGGGGAGCCAAGCACGGATTAGAAGGTAGAATTAAAAGTTCCCTTAACCTTCAGGGAGGGTAGAGGGGCTGGAGGTTGTATCACTTGCCAATGGCCAATGATTCAATCAATCATGCCTAGGTAATAAAACCTCCATAAAACCCCAGAAGGACAGAGCTAGAGAGCTTCTGGGTTGGTGAACATGTGGACATTCAGGGAGAGTGGTGTGCTCAGAGAGGGCATGAAAGTTCCAAGTTCTGACCATATCTTTCCTTATGCATCACCTCCATCCAGCTGAGTTATATTCTTTTATAATAAACCAGTAATGTAGTAAGTAAAATGTGTCTCTGAGTTCTGTGAGTCACTCTAGCAAATTAATGGCACCCAAGGCGGGGGTTGTTGGAACCTCGAATCTATAGGCTACTGCCTATAGCACAGGTGGTCAGAAGCCCAGGTGGTAACCTGGACTTGTGACTGGTGTCTGAAATGAGTAAAGGAGGAAGTCTTGTGGGACTGAGCCCTGAACCTGTGAGGTCTGACACTATGTCCAGTTACATAGTGTCAGAATCGAGTTGAATACTGTGACACCCAGCTGATGTTAGAACATTTCTTGTTGGTTTGGGGAAACCTCCCACCACCACAGAGAACTGGGTACTCAGACCCCTGCGCACATTAGGTGCCTGGAAAGTACCAAGCCCTCAACAAATGTCAGCTGGTTGTATTATTCTTCCTTTGCTTTGCCTCTGTCTTCTATTCAGCACCTACCATGGAGTCCCAGTTGTTTATCGATCCTGGGTATTGTTTCACTAGGGACCACCAATCACTTATTTAAAGATGTGCCAGAGCTTGTCAAATGGGGGTGCGACAAATGAAATATGAGGCACGAAGCCTTAAGGAGTAAACCATCTGGGGAGTCAACTCTAACATTCACAGAAGAATTAACTGCTAGGCAGGGAGTTACTGAGGCAGCTGAGAAACAGCCATCCTCAGGGGTGGGTGCATCTTTGCTTGAAGCTCCTCCTGGTGTTTGCTGAGTAGCCTGAGCCCCACTGGGACACTCCAGTCCAAACCCTGATGAATGGCACAGATGTCTTTCTCTTCTCTGGCGACATAAACATCCCATGAAGATTGCACCCACTGTAGCATAAGCGATCCAACTCAGAGGACAGTTTCACAAGGAAAGCACATTCTAAGAACTACTGGAGCAGAATCCAAATCTCTGTACTTAGGCACACTTGAATCTCCAGGCTTCTCCGTGGCTTCTCATAGGGTTTCAACATTTCTCCCTTGTACCAGATGTTTTCATTTGTTTAGAACATTGAACATCTGCTTTGGACAGGCGGTAGAGAGGGCTATATGCAATTGAGGAAAAGGTGAGGGGAACCGCTCCATCTCCACCTTCACTGCCATGCACATCCACATACAGGCGTTCTGGCCAGCTCGTTCACAGCCCTCAGAGGAGTCTCTCAGGGGCCTCCGTTTCCCATCTGCAGCAGCTGCTCTCTGCATAGTTTATGAGATAGTTATTGCTATGGATAAGATCGTATCATTCATGAAGTACCGGCAGTGCTTCAGAGGGGAAGGCAATTGGGTAAATTTCAGGTATTGGCATCGTTATTACTTTTCATTCTTGTATTACTTTTTTTTCTTAATGGCTGAAGGGAGAGATGAGTGATCTAAAACAGTGGTTCTCAATTTATATTGTTGCAAGCCACAATAAAAATCATATGTGATTTAAACTTTAACTCAGTAACTAGTCCTGAAACTAAAGTTTCATATGATAGTACTTACCCTTCCTAAATGCCACATACTCTGATATTTTCTATTCTAGCTTTAGAAAATATGTACTGGTTACAATCTACTCAGATGATTTTATGAGCCATTAATGAATCACAACTTGCAGTTTGTAAAACACTGTTGAAAAGTCTAAACATATATTCATATATTTTAGTAGAAGACATTAGGCTCACGTCACATATATTCCCCTCTCCCAACAAACATACGCAGTATGTGCACTCAAAAACTACCCATGCTTTTAGAGTAAATAATATCAGCCCTAGATAATTGGTCACTTCCCTGATTATCCTTACAATACTCAAGAGAGAAAAGAGTTCCTCATTTGATGAGCTATTTGCATCCTTTCTGAACATGTCATTTTATTTTAGGAACAAAAAAAACCACAAAATATGAGTCTTCTGAAAAGTATGCATATTTACATGTACTTCTGGTTAAGAACTCTTCAACAGGCATATTATTCTCTTGAGATTTTTGCATGGGCTCATTTCTTAACAGAAAATGCAAACAGGCATATTCTCATTTTTAAAGCATTGAGAGTTCAGTTTAATCATGAAAGAAGAAAAAGTGGAAAAGGGGAAGAAACTTTTAAAAATCAGGAATAGAATGAAAAGGGAGAGGATGCAGATTTAAGAATATTTTGTTGCTTATAAGTTTTTCTCAACATATTAATTAGTATTAATTAAGTATCCCAAGTTTATAGTATAATCCCAATCAAAATATATTTCACTAAAGAGAATGTTGTTTTTCACTTGTGAATAGAATTCATGACATGTTTACACCCTTGCTTTATAAATCCTTTTTTTCTCAAGAAGAAAATGAGATAAGCTTAGTTGTTTGTTTTGTTTTAATTAATAAAATTTATATTTTTAGAGCAGTTTTAGGTTCATAGCAAAACTGGGGGGAAGTACAGAAATTTCCTATATGCCTCCACATCCACACAAGCAAGCCCTCCCCCATTATCAACATGCCCACCCAGTGGTACATTTATTGCAATCAATGAACCCATATTGATGCATCATAATCACCCCAAGTCCATAGTTTATGTTAGGGTTCACTCTTAGTGTTGTACATTCTATGGGTTTGGATAAATGTGTAACAGTGTGGCAACTGAAAAAATAATTACTTTTCCTCCCACCTTCTAAGTTCTTCTAGCTGGGCTAATAAATTAACAGAGACAGATTAACAGGAAAAGAAATCTAAATTTTAATACGTGCACATTGGGAATTCATATAAACAGAAAAATTCCAAAGACAGTGAGGCAATATTGAGCATATAAGACCTTTTGGGACAAAGGAGAAGGGTGGGGCGGTTATTAGATTTCAGAAGTGAGAATGAGAATGGGTGCTTTACAGGTTTGAGGGAGAAGGGAACATACATGGTGGGAAATTTCTTGCTGGGCATCTTGGAAACAATGGGACACAGGCGCCTGTCTGACGTCCTCTTATTTATCATCCTTAAGTCAAATCAGGCTAAGGCAGCATTCTAAGATTTCCTTCTGAAGCAGTTTCTGTCTGAATCTCTTGGGCAGAAAAACAGGGCAGGTCAAAGCTTCTTTCAGAGTCTTATTTCTTAATAAACAGCTTAAAATCAATACCCAAAAGGCAGTTCCAGGCTGGCAAGATTTTGAGTCCCTTAAACAGGAATCCACCACAGAATAGTTTCACTGCACTAAAAACCCTCCATGCTCTGCCTGTTCATCTTCACCCTTGGCAACCACTGATCTCTTTATTGTCTCCATAATTTTGCCTTCTCCAGAATGTCATATAGTTGGAATCATACACTATGATTCCTTTTCAGATTGGCTTCTTTCATTTAGTCATATACACTTGTTTCTTCCATGTCTTTTCGTGGCTTGATAGCTCATTTCTTTTTAGCATTAAATATTAGTCCATTGTCCGGGTGAACCACAGTTTATTTATCCGTCACCTACTGAAGGACATCTTGGTAGCTTCTGAGTTTTGACAATTATGAATAGAGCTGCTATAAACATCTGTGTACAGTTTTTGTGTGAACATCAGTTCTCTGTTCCTTTGGGTAAATAGCAAGGAGCATGATTGCCAGATCAGATGGTAAGAAACCACCAAACTCTCTTCCACAGTGGCTATACCATTTTGCATTCCCACCAGCAACGAATGAGAATTCCTTCTGATCCACCTTCTCACTCAGCATTTGGTGTTGTCAGTGTTCTGAATTTTGGGCATTCTAATAGACGTGTAGTTGTGTCTGGTTGCTGTTTTGGGGGGTTTTTTGAAATTATTTCTTTTTCAGGTACACATGACATTCAGTATTATTTTATATTAGTTTCTGGTGTGCAGCATAGAGGTTAGACACTTATATAATTTATGCAGTGACCCCCCCACCCCGATTAGTCTACTACCCACCTGGCACTATACATAGTTGTTGCAATAAATTCCCTAATGACATATGATGTTGAGCTTCTTTTCCCGTTTACTTACCATCTTTTTTTGGTGAGGAGTTGTCTATTCGGATCTTTTGTCAATTTGCCAATCAGGTTGATTATTTTGTTATTATTGAATTTTACGAGTTCTTCGTATACGGTGGATAATAATAGTCCTTAATCAGATGTGTCTTTTGCAAATATCTCCTAGTCTGTGGCTTGTCCTTTCACTCTTTTCATATTTAGTAGTTTTTAGCATTCACAAACACGTTGAGTTATGCAGTTTCCTAATGAAAAGAGAAAGATGTATATAATTTTCAGGTTGAATTGTCAAGTAAATTTTTCTCTGGTGTTTCACTTTTATCAATATTGATTATACAGCCCGTGACAAAATCATGTTCCTTTCAGAAATGTCCCAAAAAGTGCATTTTAATCTTCTCCAGTTTGCTTTTTAATAAAACTTTAGTTTTTCATAGCAAGTAAAATTTTATCACACACAAATTGTTTGCCTTTTTGGAGAGAGGGGTACGCAACCAAAGTGTGTTTTGAATAAAATAAAAAAGAGATACTATTGGCAAAAGAGTAGGCAAATAGATCAATGGAACAGAACAGAGATGCCAGACAAATAAATTAGTCAATTAATCTTTGACAAAGGAGCACACGCAATAAAATAGAGCAATCATAGTCTTTTCAACCAATGGTGCTAGAACAACTGGACATCCACAGGCAAAAAAGTAAATTTAGACACAAATTTTACATCCCTCACAAAAATTAACTCAGAATGGATTCTAAATGCAAATGTAAAATGTAAAACTATCTCAATCCCAGAAGACAATGTATGAGAAAACCTAGATTACCTTGGGTATGATGGCAACATTTTAGATACAACACCAAAGGTTGATCCATGAAATAAATAATTGGTAAGCTGGACTTCATCAAAATTTAAAATTTCTGCTCTGTGAAAAGCAATGTCAAGAGAATGAGAAGACAAGCCACAGAGAAAAAGTATTTGCAAAAGATACATCTGATAAAATACTGTTATTAAAAATATACAAAGAACCTTTGAAACTCAACAACTGGAAAACAAACAACTCAATTTGCAAATGGGCAAAAGACCTTAACAGACACCTCACTAAAGAAGATATATAAATACCCTAAAGAAGATAATATAAATAGCAAATAAGCATATGAAAAGATACTTCACATCATATGTCATCAGGGAAGTGCAAATTAAATGAAAACAACAACAAGATACCACTCCACACCTACTATTAGAATCGCCAAAATCCAGAACACTGACATCACCAAATGCTGGAGAGGATGTGGATGAACAGGAACTCTCATTCATTGCTGGTAGGGCAAAATGGTACAACAGCTTTGTAAGACAGTTTAACAATTTCTTATAGAACTAACCATACCCTTACCATACAATCCACCAATTGTGCTCTTTGATATTTATCCAAAAGAGTTGAAAACTTATGTCTACACAAAAACCTGCACACGGCTATTTATAGCAGCTTTATTCATATTTGTCAAACTCAGAAGCAACCAAGATGTCCTTCAGTAGGTGACTAGATCAACCATGGTGTGTCCAGACAATGTAATATTCAGCAGTAAAAAGAAATGAGCTATCAAACCATGAAAAAAATATAGAGAAACCTTTAATACATATTACTAAGTGAAAAAAGTCAATCTGAAAAAGCTGCATACTGTGTGATTTCAACTATGTGATATTCTGGAAAAGGCAAAACTACTTCCTGGGGCATGAAGAGGGGATGAATAGGCAGAGCACAGAGGATTTTTAAGGCAGCGAAAATACTTTGTATGATATTATAATAGTGAATACGTGTCATTATACATTTGTCTAAACACACAGAATTTATAAAACTGAGAGTGAACCCTAATGTAAACTATGATGGACTTTGGGTAATCTATAGTGTTACTATAAATTCATCAATTGTAATAAATCCATCGCTCTGGTAAGAGATGTTGATAGTCGGAGAAACTATGCATGTGGGGGACAGGGGTTATATAGGAATTCTCCATATTTTCCCCTCAGTTTTGCTGTGAACTTAAAACTGCTTTAAAAAAAAATGAAGTCTTAAATTTTAAAGAAGAGAACTCTTGTATAAGACAAACCTGCTAGATTGACTTTTTTAGAAAGTGGTAGAGAATAACAAATATATGCTTTTATTTGAGGATAGATACACTTCTACCCATGAAAAACACTAGCCCCTTCTTCATAAAACTTCATATAACTAAAAGGATAAATGTACTTATTTCTGTTATTATTGTATACAAGCATAATAATTGTATACAAGCATAATGAAGCACATAGATTCTTCTGTGTTTCCATATTTATTTAGGATGTCATCACTTCTGCATGAATGGTCAGGTTGATTTTCAGCCAGCAGAGGAAACCATCCTGACTGTTGAAGTGTGTTTAATATTTAAAGAGTGTTTTTATAGCTCCAAAATACTTTATCTACATTAAACACTAAAAACCATGAATCAATGGGTAACTTCATCCAATTACATGCAAAAATTCTTCAATAGCTAATGTGCTGCAAAGCACAGAAAGGAAGAGCATTTAGGAGGAGTCATTGTTTAGACAGATTTCCTTTCTGATATTATCCTAAGTTTATTTTTCCAAATAGCATTTGTGCCTACTGTCTCTGGAGGTTCTATCTGCAAATGCTAATAAGATCCCATGAAAGGTCTAGCTTGACCTTGCATTGTTGATTGAGCATGATTTACTCACCAGTGTTTAGGCTTTCAACAGTAGCATTCAGGAACTGTCGTGTAATAACTTAGCCATTGTACAAGGGGAGTTTGGGGTAGGATATAAAAACATTTGAGATTCTTACATGATGGCAATACATTCTGGGTTTGACCCAAAGATCACCCCTTAAATTACTCAAATTTATAGCCATTAAAACACAGATCTGGGGTTTGGGTAATTGAAGCTGTCAGTTTTATCTAGAAACAGTTCTGAATGAATAACCCAGACATGAGACAACCAGCAACTGAATAAATCAAGTGGGGTTTCTAACAGAACTATTTACGTAATTACTTCAATTATTCACAAGGCTTTGAATGTGGAAGCTTGACCTATGAAATCTTGGAGGTTAAAGACTTAGCTTCTATCCAGAACACCAATAACTACAAAAAATTTACTTCTTTTTCCTGTTCTATATGTCATCGGGAGTGTCCTTACCAAATTTCTTTATACCTCTTCTCCCCCAATTCAGAAAATAAAGATCCAAGCAGTTATAAAAATATATTGGATTCAACCACTTCTGAGATCAAGCCTTGGAAATTCTGAAAAAGTGAAAATGGGGCATTCGAGAATAACCACAAAATAAAAAATAAAGATTCCTCCTTGTAATAATATAAAAAGTTTCATGCCTTAGCCAGAATGACTTTAAGCAGTTGTCTATAAAATAAGACTTCTACTTCCACAAAAGCTATAATAAATGAGCTCTTGAAGAAAGAATAGAATGAGCTCTGATGATAGTTACCCAGCATCTAATTAAAACAAAGAGCCTGAGAATGGCTTTCTTATTATTCGAGGTATTATTAAAGATGACGGATTGTCCTAGCAGAGGACATCCTCTTGCTTCTGAGAAAAGGGCAGTTAATCAGGACAAAATATGGCTGTTGAAAACACCTCCAAAGTCCACACTTTGAGATTTGTGCTTCATTCATTGATTCTTTTACCACCTCTCTTGCGTTTGCCAACCCACTAAAACCCTTGTCAGACCAGAAATTCAACTTCTATAAAATGGTAATTTCTTTTCACTATAAAACATTTAATTGAGTTAATATTTCAAGGTTTTCATTACCGTCATAAGGAAGCATTAATGGTGAGAGAGGAAAAAAAAATCAGTCAGCAAAAATTCTATTACTTTTCCTTTAGTGAATATGGTCATTAGATCCTACCTCAGGAAGATCTCATTTCCTGAAGGAATCTGAACAATGATGAGCTAAGAGGGATGGTTGAAACAGATAAATACATAATCTTAACCAAATTTAGGGAGAATCAGTCCAGTGCACATCCACCAGCCCTATTCCTTCAGCAGGTTCCCTACCCCATTTATATTCTTTTCCCTGAAGAAGTAGGTAAAGCAAATAACCATCCATTGGCTCACCATCTGCATTCTTGTGCAAGTTAAATTTCATACTTCTCTTGTAGCTTTTCAATTTGCATATTTAAGTTTTTTACATGCGTATGACTTCTTTTGGATATAAATGAGTGTGGCAAATACTCTGATGCATGGCATATTCTTTTAACAGAAGTATTCACTGTGCAAAGATTCTGCAAGTGATGCTTAGGGTCGAATCTTTTATATAATCTCAAAGCGGAAAAATTTTAAATCTCTTGAACTCTTGAGCTTTTTATGCTTAAGAGTAAAGAAAAGTTTTCTTTTTCCCCTTCCCTCAATTTTAAGGTCTCCACAGACTCAGCTCTAAGTCTCCTGCTGATTCATTATTTCTAAGAATGCAATCTTCACTTAAACCATAAATTCTGCATAAAGATAACGGCACGCAGCACTTGGTATAAAAACCGATTTGAAACAAGGAGGGGGATCGGCAGAAGGACATTTGGGGAATTAAGCTATTTGGTTTGTATACGCTTCTAACCTTTGCACACCAAGGACTGTAGACAGCATAAGGGACAGGTGGAAATCAGTGGGTATACAGTATGAAAAATAGGAGGCTGCAGAGGTGAAGGCTGAGGCGGCAACAACTGGCTCTAGATCGGGCTTTTCAGGTCATGGAAGGTTCAGTTCTAAACACTGTACGTCAGGAAGTTCTGCCCAAAGTCATATAAATAGCAGTGGAAGGGAGAGAGCATGCTAAAGCTGGAGAAGGAAAGAACCAGGACTCTGAAGCTACTACCGCAAGGTGAATGTCCTAAGGGAAAAATGAAGACAATTGGAGGGAAAAGACAGGAAGGCACGGGACAGCCTTATCTGAGGAAGACCTCTCCAACTTTTGGAGTTGTCTAAAACTTAGATTCTATCAAGGTATTGTACTTCCCATGACTGGAGCTGTTCAAACAGGAACGAGAAAACCTCTCATATGAGATGCTGTTGAGGGAGGTTGTATGCTCAGCCTGGGGGTGAAGAGAGGTGATTCTGGGATTTCTTCAGTCCTGCCTCTGATTTCTGCAATGCTTACTAAATAGGGTACGTATTATATGCTGGACGTCAGAGATGAATAGTCTGTTTATGAAAAATAAGTAAGAACAAGAAGAAAGCCAGCAAAATAAAAACTCAACTGAAAATGGTTCCAATGAGCCGGATTTTATTTTCCTTTTCTTCACCGTAAGCTCACAGATAGGTGGAAGCTGACAATGGATTAGCTGGGATCCCAGCAAAGAACCAGCTTCCGGATACAATCTGGTTCCCTCAAGAGCAGTTTTTATGTTCAGAAAGACTGTCAAGAGGTGTGTTTTGGTTAATAAATTAATATTCAATGTATTAAATTTACATGTTTTATCGTCAGTTGATGGTTCAGCTTATTATTCTTGTTTTATTATAAGTTTAACAGAATTTAAGGGCTCTGAATAAATTTACTCTAATTTGTAAACTTAATTATATACCTTTAAACATTTTAACTGCAATATAAATGTAATGCATTTTATTTTTTTAAAATACTTCAATTTTCTGCCTGACAAACCTTCCCAAGTACTTAAATAATTCTAAAAAGTCTAGTAAATTAAATTTATAGAAACGATTCTTGTTACCTAAAATGTCCTAAGGCGATTACATACATATATGAATATATACATACATATATATCAGACATATAAATATTAAGTGTGTGTGTGTGTGTGTATGTGAGAGAGAGAGAGAGAGAGAGAGAGGTAGAGGCTGGAGGCTGGGGATGCAACAGCTGAATAGTCTATATTCAAAAATTAAATAAGAACAAGCAAACTGGCATAAAAAAATTACAGTGGCTCAAATAAACTGGACCTTATTTTTAAATATATTTTTATATGCTATATGTATTATTTCTACATATGTATGTTAAATTTCTAATTTAGTAAAATTTCAACTTAAAATCACAAGTCTATCTCAATTACTCGATGACATGTCCATGCATGGGATAACCTCCTCTTCCTTCTCCTTCAGCGTGGAAACAGATTTTGTTTCATAGTAGCACATTCATAATTATCCTGTATTTTTACTCTCTCCCTCTCTATTATCTTCTCTGTTGCAGTATTTAAACAGATTCATATCTTTCTGAACATAAAGACAGAAAACTCCTGAATGACCTGGTGTTCTCAGAAGCTATGCTTTGTCTCTTTAATTCCCTTCACTGTGAATCCTCTGAAAATACTGATTTGTAAGCACTGTCTCTTCCTGTTCAACTTCACACCATCCAAACTATCCCCAAAAGGTAGACCTTGACTACAAATTGCCAAGTGCAATGAACTTTCCCCCAGTCCAGTCTCTTTGATCTTATATAGCCATATTTGATATTGCACATTCTTCAAATTCTTCCCGTAGCTTCCATGACATTATTCTATTCTGGTTATTCTCCAGCCTCTCTGCCAGCTCTTTCTCAGTTTTTTCCTCTGTTGACTTCTCCTTATATTCCCAATCTACAAATATTTGATCTCTCCTTGGTCCTACTCTTAATCCCTACCATGGAAGATCTCGTCCACATCTTTGGCCTTACTCCCATCAATTTATATATTATAGGTTCCAAAATCTGTATTTCTATCATCTCAGGTGTCCCTACTAAGCAACTGTCCTCCAACCACTCTCCTTTACTCAGCTAACTTCTACTCATCTTTCAGCATTCATCTCATATATCACCTCTCCTGGGAAGCCTCTCCTGATTGCCCCTGTTTAGTGCTTCTCTGCGTTGCAGTACCCTACATTCTCCTCAATCAAAGCAGTTATCACCCTGTATAGGAACTATCTGTTAATATTCTTCTCTCTCAAGACTATAAAATCCTTCAGGCAGTAATTATGTTGTGTTTATCTTTGTGGCTGGCATACAAAAGACATTTACTAAAAGTTTAATGAATGAATAAAAGAATAGTGGTTACTGATTATCGCAGACTCTTACACTGGACTATTTTGTGGAATAGTGCAGCTGAAAAACATTCTAAAATTTCTTACTCATAAATTTTTAAGTTGGGGTGGCATTTTGGAGCCTTATTCTAACAAATACCTGTACCTGAGATAATGAATAACTCAATATCATTTGCTGTTCAACTCAAATAATAAATATTATGTATAGTCTTTATATCTTCCTGCATAAGAATGATATTTTTGTCAATTCTTTTCTCTTAAGTTAATGTACAGTTCCTTGGTAACCTCCCCTTAATGTCCTGTGAGGTGAGCCAATGAGGAATTATTAGGAGAAAGAAAGAAGAAGGAGTTTGTATTTATTAGCTTATCGTACTATATAGCTAAAAGCCATTCCCCTGTATCAGCCAGGGTCCAAGCCAAAAAAAAAAAAAAAAAAAAAAAAAAAGATGGCCTTCTCAAAGTTTAACTGAGGAAAGATTAATGAAGGGACTTTTACAGGGTGTGGACAATGGATGCTGAGTGACCAAAGGACTATCAGCAGTAGGAAGCCAATACCAGCCCCTACAGGCAAGGGGAGGAAATCGTGCAACATGTAACAGGAGCTAGGATGAGAGTTGAAGCCACTACTCAACTGAAGTTGTGGTCATGGAAAGACATAGACACTGAATGAACTATGACAAAGCAAGAGGGATAAACTCTTCAGGCTTCTCTCCTCGCTCCCTCAGTCTCTCATAGGTGCTTCCCCTGAGAAGAACCCACCTGGAAGCCAGAATACAAGAAAAAATAGGCCATGTATTCTGGAGGTGAGAGTAGGACAGACAGTAGGAGGCCAACTGGACGATAACCAGCACACGCCCTGCCTTTGCCTGGGTCTGCTCTGGAGTAGAGGTTAGAAGAAGCGGTCCAACGAAGGAGTCGACTATGACTTTTGTTCACATCAGTAAAGTAAAAACCCTCTTAAATAATTTCCTCTTAACCAACTCTCCAGATTAACTCTTCACCCCCTCTATGCAATACCCTGTGTGATACCCACAGGAACTCCCACTCAATTCTACTCTCAACAGGTGAGTCGTCAACTTCTCAAGAATCGTTGTATGTTTTTCTAAACCTACGAGTGTCAGTTGTACTTGTTGTATGATTATGCTATTTAATTATCATGCCAACTATAAAATATAAACACAAAATGAAAGAAGTCCTTAAACTTCCTCTCATTCATCTTCATTCACTCCATAGGTGATCTCAACCAGTCTCATGGCGCAAATTCTTATCTATATACTGATAATTTGCAAAGATATATCTCCTGTCTGGATCAATCCTCAGCATCTTCATGTGAATGTCTAATAGGTGTTGCTAATTTAATGTATTCAAAACTGAGCTTCAGACCTCCACTACCGCCATCACCAGCCCAAACCTGCTCTCCCCGAGCCTTGCCCATCTCCATCCTGCAACCTGCTCAAGCCAAAAATCTTGGATTTAGCCTTGATTTATTCCTTTGTTCACCTTTCATACCTCATCTGTCAGAAAACCTGTTGTCTTTCTGTTTAAATTATATCCAAACTTTGGTCACTTCTAATCACCTCCACTATTATTCTATTGATCTGAGCCAACATCACCTTTCCCTAATCCACTGTAAGTTGGGTTAATCACAGACCTTCCCCTAGCACTACTGTTTCTTCTCATCTTACTATATTTTCCCCATAGCATTTAGCACCTTCTAATATACTTTGTATTTTGATCATGTGCTGAGCTTATGATCTTATGATTCTACTCTTAATAGAATGTAAGCTCCTTTAGGCACGTCCCTGTAGATGTTTTCTTCACTGATAGGTATAAGATACTCGGAAGAGTGACAAGTGTATGTCAGAGGCTCAAATATTTGTTGAAATAATTAAAGAAAAATATTTTAAGAAGTGTAAGATTTTGAAAGTAGTGTTTTTGGTAATGTAGATTTGTTCTTGATTTTCTGTTTCTAAATTACCACTTCACCTACTTGGCCCTCACAGCAATTCAGAAAGAAAAGAAAGTGTTGTGAAATTTCTAGAAGGCAGAGAATTTTGTAAGCTCAGAATATAACTGTGCTTAGAACTACTGAATAGAAGTAAAAATTGAGTTTGCTCATCAGAACACAAAATAGGAGCCATTCTTTTCATGTAGGTAAGTCCTTATAACTCTTTTTTAATACTCTATAAAATTGTCATTCTTTCAGTTCCAGGTCTGGGAGATTTTTTTCCCTTTTAAAATTTTTCTATAAAAATTGTCACAAATCTAATAGGACAGGAACTCTTAAAACCACAGATATGATTAAGGCTCAGTTCTCTAATAAATGTGCAACGAGACGCTGTAGGCCCTTGAAATAATGAGCTGTGATCTATGATAAATGTGCCAAGAACACATTTTCCAGGGAAGCATATTTCAGATTGGTAGGAAATAGTTGAATCACAGCAGGATCTTATTTTTACACAAATTACTTCTAAACTCCAAACACATCTAAAATTAATTTCTTTCACCACATTAACACGGGGCTGTTAACCACTGGAATGTGAGCTGGTAAGTCACAGACATAAAAAGACATTGATCTGCATTTGTAAGAGGAGGAAGGCACACATAAAAGAAGCATGTTCTTCATGTGTAATAAAGTTTTGCATATCCCGGTCTATAAAATATATTGCTTGTTTACTACTCACAGATGATTGTAAAGGTGAATGCAATAGTGGCTTAATGAACTTCAGATTAAAAGATCTGACCTTCCTTTAACAGTGTGCATGAATTAAGAATAGTATATAATGCAATATTCCTGTAACAAAAAGAATGAAAATATAAAATGCTTAAAACGCTCCAGTTAATTTCTGGGAGTTAATCTACTCACTCATTCAGTCATAAATACACACACACAATTTCATTGAATTTTTATGATTCCACACTCACATAGAGCTTAAAGTCCAAGGTAGAAATAATTCAAAGTACATCATGCAGTTCCGGCTATGACAGCGGATGATGTGGGAATACAGGTGAAGGGCAGGCTAACTGCCTCCTCTGCAAAATAGGCACTAATGATAGTTTATGTCTCAGGGGATTAAGGTAAAGATTAAATGAGCTAACGCATATGGAAGAGCTTAAATAGAGCCTGACCCATGGTAAGCATTCAGTATGTATTGGCCTTTATTACAGGAGGCCTATTCAAGCCACACATTATTAAATATCCAGGTCAGGCATAGAACCAGGCACAGAGAATACATTAGTGGGTAAAACAAAGGTTGTTCCTGCCAATCTCATGGTGCTTACATTCCAGTGGGAAAGACCACATCAAGTAACAAGTGTTCCAGGAGAGGGTGCAAAGGATTCTGTGTAAAAGGAGAGCCAGGCCCCTAGCAAATCTAGCAATTCTGGAAAGTTCTACAGAGACTGTATTAGAAACAGAACCAGTGGGTACCTTCTCAAAATCCTGGCTACTAGGTTTACAACTAGGGTTAAGTCATAGCATTACCCAGCTGAGGGTGTGCTGACCTGATAAAGGAGGAAAGGACCATATCCCAAAGGAGTGGTGAGACTCAGCCAGCATGCACTAGCAGGAGAAGGAACTGTGGGGCTGAATTCTATAATAAGACTGCTTGGCTAAGAGAGGCAGAACATAAATTGAATAAGGAAGAGTTTGTTGACTCAATTGAACCCTCTCTTTCTCTCCTGAGAGACAGGATTCAACACCCTGGCAGTGACCCTCTCAGAGAATACTAATTCATTACTAGCATGGCTCCCAGATGCATGAAACAAGCAGTGGCCAATGCTGAAAGGACAGAATTGTGATGGCCTATGGTGAAAGAAGAGATTAAAAGGCTCAGGAAAGTGGGCATGCTGGAAGATATACTGCGGGTGACCAGAAGACCCTCCCGATGATTAAGTGCCATGGTAGCGCCCAGGGGACACAACACACCCAAGGCCATAGGAATGTGCTGGGGAGAGGGACCCCAGCATCACTAAGAAGTTCGCGGTGGCTGTCCTTGGCAGCCCCAGGCTGTCCTTTGCCCAGGACCTGACAGCAGAAGAAGCTGTTAGAGAACTCGGTCACTGGTAGCAACTGAATGATAGGATGCCAAAACAATGGCAGGGACACTTACCTGCAAGCAGCCTGGGGTAGGGGTGGGGTGGGGGGGTCTCAAAATGGCTGGCCAAACTGGAAATGGCAGCCAACGAGGTCCCACCCGCATAAGTTATGGAGATGGTTAAGGAAATATAGCAACTCTGGGTGGGGGATGAAAGACATGGGCAACTGACAACAACACTACTCAGTTTGTAGCAGCAGAAGAAATCAAGGATGGAAGACCAGGAGGCTGACGGCAGTCACCCAATGGATAGTGGTCATCCCTTTCCCAGTTTCCAGACCTGAGCCAGCTTTCTGAACTGGCAAAGTCCCCAGAAGGAAGGCTCAATCCCCGAGTCCTGCTGCCAGGGGACCCACAGCCACGTATGTGTAATTGCACACTAGAGAAAGTGTGCTGCCCAGACATCTCAAGAATGATTGGGCACAGGATCTGAATCAACAGTAATACCCAGACACCTGAAGCATCCCAGGCCTCTCCCACTGTTAGAGTCAGGACATAGAGAAAATAAGTGGAAGCTTGACCACATTTGGCATCCCGTGGGTCACACTCGGCCTAGAGAGCCATTCAGTATCATTTCTGCAGACCCGAAATATATAACTGAGACCAATGCTCTTGGCAGTTGACAACTTGTTCTATGGCCACGAGCTATCAGGGAAGGGAAAGCAAACTTGAAGTCTCTAAAGCTGACCTCCTCCGGCCAAGAAAATGAATCAAAATCAATCCTGCATCCCTGAAGGATGGCAGATGTGAGTGACTTCCCTAAGGACCTAAAGGATATGAGGTCACGGTCCCCATCACACCTCTGTTCAATTCACCATGCCAGCCCCCAAGTAAATCCTGGAAGAGGCCTGTGACTATCACAGGCTCAACTCCAACTGCTAGCTGTGGTATCTTTACCTCAGGTGTGTGGTGAGCAGCCACTGATTTGATGAAACTGTTCATTTCTATTATTATGAGAAAAGAGGATCAGAAACACTTAGTAGTCACATAGAACAAACAACAGAATACATTTAAAGCTTTGCCCCAAGGCTACATCAACTCTCCTGCTCTCTCGCTCTCTCTTTCTCTCTGACATAAAATAGAGGAGATCAGAACTATCTGAACATTGCGCAGAACAGCACATTGGTCCACTACATCACTAATATCAGGCTGGATGAGCAAGAGGTGGTTTGCAGGCTGCAGGCCACTTGTGCACTACAGAGAGTAGGAAATCAACCTTGCAAAGATCCAGAACCTGCCACATCTGCAAAATGCTTAATGATTCAGTGGTTAGGGCCATCCTGAGACATCCATTCCAAAGTAAAAGGCAGCTGATTGTATTGTACACTATAACAAAGAAGCAAGTGCAATGCGTAGTGGGCCTGTTTAGATTCTGGGGACATTATATTCCACACCTAGAACTGCTATACTAGCCCATACACAGAGTGATATGAAAAGCTGTGATCTATGAGTAGAGCTGCTGCAGGAAAAGGACCTGATGCAGAACCAGGCTGTGATGCAAACAACCTCTCACGAGGGAAAAATAATTTGACAGACTGTGATGTCAGAGATATCAACAGTAAGACAAGACTCTGTATAGTATGTGGCATGTCCCGGTGGGAGAATCACACCACAGGCCCTTGGGGTTAGGGAACAAGACCATGTCTTCTGCAGTGGAGAATTCTGCACCTATTGAAAAGCAATCCCCACCATGCTGCTTGACCCTGGTAAAGATGGGACCACAAGAAACCATCCAGCCAGAAGTACTGACCATGATCTGAGACCCATGGGATCCACCAAGTCATAAGGGCCCAGCAGGAATCCATCATAAGATGGAAGTGGTACATCTGGATTGGGCATGAAAAGATCAGAGGTGACAAGCATGTTCCAACATCACACTAACATCACATTAGCACCGTCGTCAGCTCACACCTTCCACCATATGGAGAATCCGGTACAATCAGCTAGAGGAAGGGGACAAAGCCAGGGCTTGGTTTCATACGAGTCAGCTCCATTTCGCGTGTCCAAGATGAAAGTGGGTGGCAGCTGTACTACAGCCTCCCTCAGGAGTGGCCTTGAAAGACAAAGATGAGGGAAAAGCTGCTCGTAGGCAGGGGGTTAGGTACAGCAGCGGATCATCCACTCTGTGGGGAAAGAGAAGAGGCCCGACTCATGGGCAGTGGTGAGTGGCTTGACCAGCTGGGCAGAGACCGGGAAAGAAAACAACTGACAGGTCAAAGCCAAGGCGCAGAAGTATGGGGATGGATATGTGGGAGTGGACCCCCAAGTGTGGACACCTCGTATTACATAATTAGGAAGTGATGCGGTTTGCATATTTCTAATCTTTCTTTTCAGTATAATTTGTTTAGTTGTAAGTCTATACAATTATTTTTAACAACGAATTTTTTATAATAACAGTGTGTAGAATTCCTGAAAATTTAACAATTGGTTCTGAAAATTTAACAGTTGATTCTTGCACGTGGATACCACCCAACACAAGTGCACCACTAGATCTGGAAGTGACTTGGTTAAGTTTTTTTTTGTTTGTTTGTTTGTTTTTTGCTAAAAAGCAGAAATGGGAATCAAGATACATATTGTCATGTGACAGGAAAATAAAGATAGTGAAATATTTGTACAATTAATTGTGTATCTTGTGAAACTTACATTGCTACATTGTCTTAACTGAGATGTCCCAAAAAGGAATGCAAAATGTTGGCATAAAGCTCAAAGCTTGGTGAAGATGTACTCATGTCAATTTAAAACAATATAAGCACTCAGTAATTCCATGGGAAAAAAAAAGTCTAATGCATTAGTGTATTGTATGCTAATGTGATTAAATGCCTGTCATTATTCTGGAATTATGGGAACATTCATTTCTCTGCCCTTTCTCTACTCTCCAGGAGCAGGGTCTTTTAAAACACACAGCATCAGCCACTTTAGTTCATAATCTTGATTGAGGTTATTTAATTTGAAGCCAAATCAAAGCAAAAGAAATTAGGGCAAAATTCTACTTAGCATTCACATTACAATTATGACTATAAAAATATCACCCGGTCAGAATAAAATTAAACTAATTCTGAAAATTTTACTTGTCTTCAATGGCTTAAAAAGCCAGCGGAATATATAATATTATAAAACATAGATAGTTCATTGGAAAAGTGGTCGAGTAAATATCTAGCAGCCAATTAAATTAGTAAAGACGTGACAGTACGATTCAAAAAGCAGAATAAACTAGTAATTCAGAGTAGCCTGTTTAAAAAGCAGTGTGACAAGTTCATAAATTCATAGACTGCCTTTCTCATGGGCCACACTAGAGGGCAAACTTTCTCTTCTCTAGAAATCTTCCTGCCATACATCCTTTCAAAGGGATGAGACCGTCTTTTCTAAGGAGGATTGCTAATTTCCAGGAAATCTTTAAAACAAGTGGGTAGGCTCAAAGAGAAAAACCTGCATCAGAGGCTGCCAGGATTATGCGGTGTTTAAAGAGCAGAGGTCAATTTAAAAAACAAAACAAAACAAAAACCCACCTGGTCTCTATCGATAACTAATATGCTTTGTACTTGGCACTTTATAAAGTATGTTATGAAAATCATCCCTCCATATTCTCACAGAGACATTATGTGTAATATTTTAGCCCATTTTTAAAGCTGAGGAAATGAAAGCTCAGTGATTTTGAAGAGACCAGCTCAAGGTCAAACAGGTTTAAGCCAAGCCACTGAATTGAGGTGATTTAAACCAATTTCTTCTTGCTTCCTGCACGCTGCATACCCCACAGTCCTCTGCAGCCTTTCATCAAAGAGCTCAGGACACCTCAGGGTAACAGCCATTCTTAGCTCTTCTTAGAAGAACAAACTAGACTCTGGCTGTCACTGCTTTGTAAGAGCTAATGAGCAGAAACCTTTCGTGACATCTGTATCTGTCCTAAGGCTATGATTAAATCATTGACTTAAAATATAATTACAAGAATGACACATCTATGATCATTTTGCCCTGGGGAAAATATTATAGGATACGCACTAATCTATTTACTCACATTAAGTAAAGATTTATAAGGAAACTCTTTAAATTACAATCCAAATTAAGAGAAAATATAAATTAGAATGTGATTACTTAAGTCACAGAGGAATCTTGCTTTCAAAAGGATTCACTCCAGGGTTCCTTTGAGCTTAGAGCTGCCCAGCTGTATGTTAAATGATTCCATTTACTGTACAAGGGCCTAATTTACATGGAAATGCCCAGAAACGTGGCTGTTACACAAAGTGAGATGCATCTGCACTGTACTTTGGTATTAGCAGCAAGATTTAAATTTATGGAAAATACAGGAGAGTGTCTACAGCTGAGCATGGCTCTACCTCCAGCCCACAAGTCATGAGGCTGAAAGGATTCTAAAGGTTCACAGGGTTGCTCCCCCAGTCCCCAGTTGCAGACCTGGGACTAAGTTATCTTAAAATCAGAGTTATCTATTCGGCTGTTACAGCCATTTCCACAGCCCTCCCCCCCCACCCCACAGAAGCCCCATTCTGCTCAAACATCAAACACATTCCACTGGTGATGAGAAATGTAGTAGGTACCTGGAGTTGACTAAAGAAAAGACCTGTTCTCTCCTTTTCATGAAATTTTGTTTTCCTGTGTGTATTTGTGCCTCCTCCTGCAACACACAGCAAGTCACCAACATGGGACGGAGCAATAAAGCGTGTGATTGGATGATTTAGTCATGTGACCCTCAGTTACTCTTCAGCAAATACTCATGAGCCCATCAGGCATTTTGTTTCATCCCAGGTGTTTCTCCCCTCTTTGTAGAGGGTTTGTGGAGCACAGGCAATGGGAAAGGGAGCGGGGGAAAGAAAGCAGTGAGGGTTTCCAAAGACAGAAAAGAAATTCATTTCCTCTCCATGTAAGTATTCATTTGTTTACGTTTTTATTTAGTATTTCGCCTCATTTTTTTAAGAAATTATTTAAAGGAGCAATTATACAAGCACCCTGTCAATATAAAAACAGAAAATCAAAGGAAAGCAGGGAAAAGGGAATTAACACAAGGGGAAGGTTACTATTCCAATAACGTGACAAAGCCCTACACATTTTGGTAGCGTTCTGCCGAACTATGCCTACAAAGTAGTTCTGAAAATCCAGACAGTCTAAGGTCTAGAATGGGTTTTGTTCTCAGCAATCCATTCCAAAGGGGAAACAATGACAGTGGCATGATTTACATCAGATTAAAAAGCAGAGCAGCTCTTCAAGAGAGGCCCATTTCTCCCAGGTACTGAGCCCTTTCGGAAACCTCTTCCTTCAGTTCTCAACTGGTGGGCAACACCACCCCTAACAGTTAATTCAACACTAGGAGGTGGCTGTCTATGGCTGATAAATTTTCCCAAAATAGATTGATAGACCCATGACAAAGCTCAGCCTAAAGTAAGGGGTTCTGTGACAGACAAAGCAAGGTAGATGTTAGACAGTGCTGTGCATGTAGACAGGGCAGAGTCAGAGGAAGGAGAGAGGAAAGAAGGGAAGTAGCAAGATGTCCAGGGCTGACTCACCTCTTCTGAATGCAGAGAGATGACATGGGGAGCAGAGACTGGACATGGGGTCTTACCAGCCATCATCTTTCTCAGGCTGGTCCTAACACTGTCTCTCTCCTCTAGGAGGAAAGAAGCCTGGCCAAACCCTTTTTAGATTTTAAATGTCTGCCTAGACTTGAGAAGATGAAGGAGATAATAGAATACGATCTGTGAGGCTGTGGTGTGGCCCACAGACCATGGCTCCTGTGTCTTGGCCTTGGTGCAAGCCCCAAGCGGCCATGATAAAAGGACAATAAGAAAAGATACCTGGGGCTTACATAAAAACCCAAGAAAAAGGGTGTATCTGAACATGGAGGAACAGTTCCAGTGGTTAAGCAACCTCGGTGCCCGGTAAGAACTGTGGTAGAACATAGAGCTTCCTGACATTTTTCAGATGGTGACATGCATAAAACAAGCAGTGCTCACAGCCAGAGGGAGCAGCCAGGGGATGTCTACTGCCATTGCCCCACCTAGCTGCCCCCATCTGGCTGCCCCCGGGGGACCCTTATCTCCTCATCCCCGTGAGCCCATTATTGCAGGGTTCTGTGGCAAGTCCTATTACAGGAAAGACCCCCTTGGAAAGAAGGCTTGGATTCAAGCCCACATCTAGTCAGCCATGAAGTTTGGTTCATTTTCTCTAAGAAAGAATGCCGACAAGGTACAGAGCACTGTAGAAACAAAGAAGAAAGAGAAAAATTCTAAATGAACAATTCGGGAGGTAGTATTTAAACTATACCTTAAAGAAACATACATTACTTTTTTCACTAAGCAAGCAAATGCTCAAGAGAAAAGAGCTTTATCTATTCTCATAGTATCTGTGCCCTCTTCTGGGCTGGACCAGCACATCAGAGATGCCTGGTGTGATGATTTAACAACTGTTCACGAATGCATGGAGACTCGAGCTTTTTCCCTCAATTCAAACAGTGACGCAGATGATGTTCCTATAGCAGATTCTGGAAATACTGCTGGCAGAGTCAGCTTCATGGATGGGCAACCTGTACGGGAGCACAGGGCCCCACGCTTAGAAGGACGCTACACTTTGTTTAGTGTTCTGCTGCCACCATTCTGAAATTCTTAATCATTTGCAGACAAAGGGGGCATATTTTTATTTTGCTGGGGGCCATCCTGGCTGTTGCTTTTATGCTTTGCCAACAGACACTATCGGTCTCTGTGGAGAAAGTATTAACGGGGGCGGGGGGGCTTCAGTGTTTTCGACAAGTGGCCATTTTCCAAACAGAAGAGGTGTCCTATAAAGTGCATGTATAATGGAAGAGAGCCTGAAAAAAGTCACTAAGATTGGACAAAGACTACTTTCAACAGTCATATAACTCTGGACATAGGCTGTTGATAATGAAGCAGAGCCTGAACAATTTCTCTCTCCACCGGGCAATTTTCCCCCTGCTGTATCCCTCTCTGTCACCCAAATCCTTGGACAACCTCTGAAAAATTCACTTTCCTCCTTATTTTGTAGGCCCAGATATTCTTTCCAGGTCCTTCATTAATTGCAAGCTCCATGAGAGAAGGGTTTCATCTTTTCTCATTTTACATACCACACTGCTAAGATTCATGGTATAAACACAGTGATCAAACAATAATACTAAGATCTTACAATTGCATCCCTTTGCACGTTAAAAATACTCTGATGTAAATTATCCCATTTGATGATTGCAATAACCCCATGAATTTATCAGGGCAGGTGTTTCTCCTTTACTGACACGCACAATACTTCTGACACCTGACGTATGGGTTTTCCACACGTCAAGCACTTCTGTGACACCATCTGGGAACCCTACTAGTCACTTCAGTTTTGACACTCTCTACCTCGAGTTAGTGTCAGATACCACACGTTAAGGGCTCCGTCCCACAAGACTGCTCCCAGTTCAGATGCCAATAGCAAGTCCAAGATTGCCACCTGTGTCTCTAACCAACGAGGTACAAGTCAGGTACCCATGAACCCCTCCTTGGGTTTGATAATTCTCTGGAATGGCTCCAAAACTCAACAAAAAAAACTCCCTTACATTTAGCTGTTCATTATAAAGGATATGACTGAAGAGGCATGGTGAGATATGGTGAGGTCCAGAAGGGTACTGAGTACAGAAATTTCTTTCCCTCCTGTGATGTTGGAGTGAGCCCCCCTCCTGTAGATCTGTTCACCAACCCAGAAGTTCCCCAAACCCTGTACTGTTCAGATTTTTATGGAGGTTCCATCACATAGGCATTACCTGTCATTAATTCTGTCTCCAATCCCTCTCCCCTTCCCAGACAATGCAGGGTAAGGTGGAGAGTTCCAAGCTTCTAGTCATGGTTTGGTCTTTCGGAGGACCAGATCCCATCCTGAAGCTATCCAGGAGCCCACCAGGGCTCACCTCATTAGAATAAAAGACTGTGTTATTATCCAGGAAATTCCAAGGGGTTTAGGAGCTCTGCATCAGGAATTGGGACAAAAGACCAATTATTAGAACAAAACATTCTTTTAGTACTCCTATCCCTTAGGAAATTACAATGGTCTCAAGAGATCTGTGCCAGGAAACAGTTGTAGACCAATACACACTTTTTCTGTTACTTCACAGCAGATATTTATTCCATTTATCCATACTAGGAAACCTAAAGACAGAATGACTTCAGTAACTGGCTCTACCTGCACGTATGACCCAGATCACGTTTCCAATCCTGAACGCTCCCTATTGAACCTATAACTTATACTCCACCCATTTGCAAAATCTCCACCTGGATGCCTTAAATATGCTGCACTCAGCACCCATCAAACCACACATGTCATTCCCCACTCCTCCCTGCCTCTCCTTGCTCCAACCTGCTCCTGCTGTGGTCCTTTTGTGCCCTAATGTCATCACCTTCCTCCTAATTGCCCAAGCAGGATACCTGGGAGCCATCCTCTACCACGCCCTTGCTCCAACTTCGCAGGTCCAATGAGGCAACACATCCTGCCAATCCTTCACTGTATTTGTCTTTTAGGACATCGGAACCTAACACAGTATCTGGCACATTTTAGTTCTTCATACAATTTAGGCAAATTAAATTAAAGTCCTATGTAGTAGCCAAAGTGACTTTCCTGGCTGGAGAAGAATTATACTTCTGGATTCCTTTTTCTGGTAGGTGGAGGCCGGGTGGAAAGCCTGAGAAAGGAAACTCTTCTCCTCCCACACAGGTGGCTGCTAGAGAAGAAATAATCTCTTACACAAACACCTCTGTTTTGTGGTGTCAGAACTTTTCACTCTGCTTTTGTTGTTTTGTTTTGTTTTGATTTGTTTTGTTTTTATTTTTGACATTTCTTTCCATACCAGAGTATCACCACCCTGAAAGCTATAGAGAAGTCTGGCCACCCTCCAGTCTCCAAAAGCCTCCACAGCCCGGAATTTTCAGACAAGGAGAGCAAGCGTATTTAAAATGAAAATTCTAAGTGATGGCTACAGAGACCAAACTTTTTGGAGATCCTATGAAAGAACATTCCAGAGAACATCCTGAGTAATCCCCTTGGATTATGCCAGGAAAGAGAGTAGAGATGCCAGTCTCTAGAGACTAGAGATTCAGATTTAAAAACATAAGCCACAAAAAGCCTTCTCCTGGGCCAGAATTGAACAGATTGTGTTAAATCTGAGGAAAATAAATAAAGGCTGGAGGGGAGAGAGGACACATGAGAGGGAGAGAGATGCAAAGGGCAGCTCCCTGGGGAAGATCAGTGGAAAAATAAAAGGGAGAAGTAAATAAAGACAGGTGACTTTTACTGGACAAATGAAGAAAATGTAACTTACTATATGTAGCTTTATTAAAAGTTTGGGAAACCTTCATTTCTCTGCTTCATTTTTGATATTTTCTTTTCCATCGCTTCTTTTCTAGTCTGTTCATATTTCTCTTTGTTTTAAATCCCTGTACACACACACACACAAAGGAGTCACTTACTGTTCCTGTTGAAGCAACTTAGCTAAAAGACAACCAAAATAACTTGCTTCAACCAGTTGAACCAAGGTAGGAAGATGGGTGAGAACACTGTTTCTGGGCCACTCTCTGGCTCCTGTGTGTCTGAAAGGGCTTGCCTCATGCAACCACGTTCCTCCCTGAATATTCCCCCTGAATATTTGGAAGGTAATTTAACACTGAACAAAAGAAGGGGAGTGATAGTAGCAGATTCCTTTAATTAAAAGAGAAACAGCCATGAAATATCAGCACAGTAGAAGAAAGATAGCTCCAAGCCCTTAACACCGACACTAAGACATTAAATTATAGAGAAATATGGGGATCCCAGTAGGAAGCGAGGGAGAAAACCTGGAGCCTCCATGTGTCACCAAGTATAGAAGAGAACGTGTACATGGAGGGGCCTTGGCGATGGAACGGTGGGAGAGAAACAGGACAGACTGTAGTGGCCCATCTCAACACTCACCCAGAGTCTCCAAAACTTGAGCCGTCAGCCACACAACTCAGAGCTAAAAAGAGTACAGAAGTACATGGAATTTGCTTTCTCATAAGGCTAGAATACACTAAATTTGGCTCCTGTAACTTCTCTCTGGGGAATTCTGAGAAACGCATGCAAATTCTAATGTACATGTAGTGAAGTTCACAGTGAAACCCAAGAGAGGCAACCCCTAAAACTTTTAGCCACAGTTTAGGTTGGGAGTTAAAGAGAGGGATGTTCTGTCATGTAACAGAAAAAGAGATCCTAAAAGAAGGCTGCATTTCAATCACACTGAGCCCAGGCTCTGGTACAAGGTGAGCACTCAATTCACGTCAGTTCTGACTCTTCCCCATTGTGGGGAGACGGACTTGCTCAGGCAGCATCCAACCTACTGACTCAAACACCTGCCCACTCTGACCAAAGGGGTTTACAGCCCTTCCCACCTTTGCAGGCACCGTGGAGAGAGGCCATTTGTGGGTTATTTTGAGAATACTCCAACTTAGGTATTTTTCAGTGTACTTTGAAGGAGATCCATACTTTTTGATATTCCAGTGTTGCAATGACCTACACAGAAGCTAATAGAAAAAGAAAAGAGTGGAATCTAATCTTGTAGTCTGAATTTTAAGCATTATCAAGAGGCTAAATTATCTGCGTGAATCAGGATGGAATATAAACCAGAGAGCAACATCAAAGCAGATCAAAGATAAGTAGAAATAAGTGATCTAAATAGAAGCAGAAAAGAGACACATTTGTCTCTTGTCTCCTCCTGGTTTAAAGGTTCATTAGTACCTTAGTGGAGCAATAAAGCCAGTATTATCCTCTCTTGGGGGGCATGTTTTATGTCATTTGCTATATATACATCTTTACATATGGAGAGCATTTATATAAATGCATTTATATAAACATTTAATATACATTTATATTACGTGTGTGTGTGCCTGTGTGCATGCGTGTGTGTGTGTGTGTGTGTGTGTGTGTGTGTGTGTATGTTTATGCCAGCATAAACAGAATGGAAATTCATTCCATAGAGTGGTTTCTGTTTGGCCTCGTTAATACTTTTATTGTCTCTACAGAACGCCTTGAGGTATTGTTAAGAAGTGGTACCTGAGACCTACATGAGGACTGAAGTCAAGATGTGGATTCTCAGAGAAGACGAGACAAGCAGGGAACACATGGTACAGAATTTCTCTTAACTAAGACTCTTCCTGTCTGGGTGTGACATCCATTATGGGTATGACAAAGCATGATGAAACTTAAGGTTGCAGGAAAGGAACACCTGTGCAGAATCACCTGGCAGCAAGAAATAATGATACCTTGTATTTATGGACCGCCTTTCTTGCAGTAAGCTTAAAGCCCCTTTGAACATTATCTCAGTAATGCTCTCCATTGCCAGGGGCACTGGCAGGGCGGGGGAGGAGGCTGAAAAGCATTTTTCTTTAGACTTTGAGCTGAACAGCGATGAATGTACAGTCTCCATTCTGTTTCTGAGGTCTGATGGTTGCTGGTGTTTAACCGAATCACCTAGGAAGCTGTCAGATGGAAGGGTTAGGCGACTGTGAGCAAAACCTGTGTGGTAAGCCAGGAGAATAATTCAAGGTCCCTATTTCATGGTGCCATGTATTAGTTTATAGTTTAATCAAGTAATGGCTGTTTTTGTGTTGGTTTTTGTTTTCCAGAGTGGGCGTGGAATGAGGTAAAAGCCCTCACGCTCGTGCTTCCACGCCACTTCTCCTCCCTCCAGAACCCCTGCTATTAAAGGTCACGCCATCAGACCCGTCCTATGCTGCCATTCCCTCTAGAAATGATCCAGCCACCTCCTAGATATCACCTGCTCATCCTCTGATTGCGTTCGTTCAACGTCCTTGTCTCTACCTATTCCCTGATAGCAATTTTAGTGACTTCAGCATCCACAAAGATGTCCCCCGTAATGAACATGTATTCACCCCACTCAGAGATGGGCGTGGACCAGGCCTCCACGTATTTCCTCTTCTCCAAAACCCCACTCTAACTGGGATGGTTTCTGCATTCTTCTGGTAGGCCTGAGTGCCCAGACACCCTGGATCCAGCAGTCCTCGGAAAGTCTAGGCGTTCCCTTTTCCCTCATACCCTGTGACCTGAGAAGATGTCCACAGGACTCTTTGGGGAAGGTTCAGGGGAATGTTTATCATGTAAACTGGCATGTTCTTGTCTTCGTCCATTAGGACAGTAATAACAAAATGCCACAGACTGGGTGGCTTATACACAACATACATTTACTTTTCATAGTTCTGGAGGCTGGAAGTCTAAGATCAGTGGCCAGCACGGTTGGGTTCTAGTGAAGGCCCTCGTCTGGATTGCTGACTGCCAACCTCTCGCTGTGCCCTCACACAGCAGAAGGCTCCATGGGGTCTCCTTCATAACCCCGTTCATGAGGGCTCCATCCTCATAACCTAAGCACCACCTCAAAGCCCCGCCTACTAGTTCTACCACATGAGGCATTAGGATTTCAACATATGAATTTTGGGGGACACAAGCATTCAGACCACAGCTGTTCTTCGAGGGCATCTAAACTCCCCTTCAGTGGCCTCTCAGTCGATGAAATGACTTTGATTTGGAAACTGGGTGAGAACACTGCACATTTTGATTGCAGCAGCGGACTGTCTCATTGTGAGTCTTACTAACTCGCAGCCTTTTTTGTACTATATTAATTAGCAGGCCTGTAAAGCTATCCATCTATCTCCCCTGTCAGAAACCATGATCAGAGGCCATCTCTACAATCCCTGGAGGTCAAGCCACCACGACTACCCTCTAGCCTCACTACCCATCGTGGTGTTTCTGTCCACTTTGCATCTGAGGGTTAAGTTCTGACCCCTGCCCTCTCCCACACCAGAATCCCATTATTTCTAATGATGTGGGGAGCCCAGGCCCATGGCAGTATCTCCTACTTTCATCCCTAGTCTACAGAGGACAGCCACCCTTGGAGCTGTCCACACCAGTGCCCCTCACCAGTGCTTTCCTTACCTTTGTGAAGAAAATAAATGTCCTCTGGGTCCTCCCAGGTGCTCAACATCACATGATAAACATCCCCTCCAACATCCACTCTTCCCTAATGCCATGCCATGGTAGTTCCAATAGCTCCATATAATTTACTGAATTGGCCATCATTGAGGCCAAGCTTTCAGGAGCTATCCCAGCAGTGTTCTGGGAGCAGCTCCAGTGTCTTTGTCAGAAGGTTCGACTCCAAGTCAAAAGAAAGTCTTCCTACGTTAATCAATTCTCTCCTAGATAGCCTCATATTCCATTTTGTCATCCCCACCCCATCATGTGGCCACCTTGCCAGATGATCTGATGTTCTGAAGAACCATATCTGCATGTGTTTTCCTAATTCCGACCAATACAGACCAACCAGGTGCTTATTCAGTGTGTAAGCTCTGTCATCTAAAAGCAAGTGTTCTATGTCCCAACTGGACCATGACCCAGCTCAGCCTGGCAGAAATGGGAATGACAGAAGCATATCTTAGGAAGAATAAATGTAACATTCTGGCATGGAGAAAAGGCTGGCTTGAGGAAGTTTACTTTGGAATGTGATTCCAGGGAGCAGGAGTGAAGGACACCAGAAGTGAAACAGGGAAGATGGGAAGGGAATACAAGGGTATAATATTAAGTTGACCGCCATTATGGATGACTGGTGCTCAGTCCCTCTTAGACCTTCTGTGCATCTTATAAGGTGCTCTCAGAACTTTTCACCATGGGGATATGAGTAGTAAACATTAATCCATAGGTTCATATTCCCCTCTACTCAAGGGGTGCCTGTGCACAATAAATTCCCCACACTTGCTGGCTGTATTAATGCAGAGCAAATTATAGCAGGGGACTCACCCGGAGGTACCAGGGCAAAAGACAGAGGTGCCCAAGTTGGACTAGCAGCAAGGTGCTGTCTGCTTGCATGAGGAAGAAGCTGGCAAAGCTGGACTGGGCATTGCCCACTGCAGCAATGACTAGAGTCAGAGATGGGGCCGAGAAGATTCTGAGGTCATTCACAAGGGTATTCAGTACAACTGATCTTGTCTTCCTCTTGCCTCATCCAATGGTTCACTCTCATCCTCATCTTCCTTCTCCTCTCTGCCAAGTTTCAGGCTCAGTCATCTTTGAAACCCATCATTTGGCTTCTGGGTCATTACTCTTTTCTGATGTTCCTTATACTTTTTCAGCTCTTCTTTCTTACCCTCCTTTGCTGTTTCTTCCTTTTCCTAACCTTTACGTGTTACAGTATACCCGGACTTAATATTCAGGTGTTTTTGTTGTTGTTGTTGTGTTTATCAAGGTTCATATCCCAGTGTTATAGGAGCATAAATACAATCTATAAATTGAAGAATCTCAAATTTATATCTCTATCCCAGAATACCCCAAATTCCAGATTTAAAGATCTGTCTGTACAACACCTCAAGTTTGACATGTCTACAACATAACTCTTGAGTTCCCACCACCTTAAAAACATACCTCTTTAATCTCCTCCAGCTGTATTGCACCACAGCTTATCAAGTTGCACAGATCGAAACCTCAAGATAGCCCTTGAAGACTCTCTTCCTCCTTTCCCCATATCCTTCCAAAACGTCCCTGGAAACTGACCTTTGTGCATCATCCACACCACTATCATCCAAGTCTACACAATCATCACCTCTCGAGGAACACAACAAAAGCTGTCTCATTCGTCTCGTTGCTGTCCGTCCTCCATAGAGCAGCCATGTGATCTGTGCAGACGTGAATCAGATTGTATCATGATCCTACCCAAATTTCCCGGTGGCTTCTATCACACTTGGAATAAAGCACAAACTCCTTTCCATGGTCAACAAAGTTACTCATATTTTCACTGACCTATCCAGTCTCTACAAGGCTTTCTCCACTAACACGGCGTCCTCGCTCTTTCTGCCTCAGATCGTTGGCACTTGCTCTTCCTTCACCTGGAATCATTTCTCCTCCACCTCACCCTCATTATTTATGAGCCACTGTTTCACTGTTTTCTCTTTCTTCATAGCATTTATATATATATATATATATATATATATATATATATATATATATATATACACACACAGAGAGAGAGAGAGCGAGAGAGAGAGAGAGAGAGAGAGAGAGAGAGAGAGAGAGAGAGATTTGTGAGGGAGGGAACACTGTCTTTTTACCACTATCCCCCTATCCCCAGAAAACAGAACAGCAATTGTCACACAGTAGGCACTCAGTTACAAAGAGATCAAAGAATCTATAAATGACAAGATAAGATGATAACAGAAACAATATGATCACAATGAGGAACAGCAAAAATGTTAAACAATGTAAGAGATAAATATTATGAAAGCCAATAAAATGCTGAGGGCAAACTGGAAGAATTTAAAAATTAACAGAGTAAAGGAAGAGACACATAAAGAAAAGAATACTGAATTTAAATGTCGATTTAAAAATTGAAAAGCTCTTAAGATCAGAGCAGTGTCATAAACATTCTACATTTCAAGTCAGTGTCTTAAACCAATTTCAGGCTGTTTCGTAACCGCGTTTGCTCATTGAACGGTACAGTGCATTGGTGGCACTTCACAGTTTAAAAACGCTTCCATGTGAATTGTTTCATTGGATGCTCCAAACGATCTTGGTGACTTTGCTGAGCATGTATTCCATCCCTGTTTCATGTTTACGGAGACAGAGTTTTCTGCACATTGAGAACCTTGCCCAAGACATCTGGCATTCACTGTTAGTGGCAAAAAGGGGGTTTTCTAGCACGTTTTCCTCTGGAGTCTAGACACTTACACTGTGCTTTGCAATTGCAAACACACATGATGATTTCTTAAAGTAAACATACTCCGAAATTAAATATAAGAGAAAAGTATTTCTGACTATGAAAAACGTTTTACATAAAATTTTTTGGGTTACCATACCTGTTATTATCTATATTTGCCACAAGAGGGCTGACTGCAGAGTTTTGTTGAATTTTGTCCTTGTCAAAAGGAAGCCGGTTTCATAGCTCAAAATAAACCTTAAAGTTCTCATTATGATTTAGAAACGCACCAGTCTTGACATTCTACATCTCTGCCTAAGTCAGTAATTATTTCATACAAGCTATTTTTAAGCTATTCCATTAAACTGCTTTGCCACAATTTGGTTCTTTTCATATGAATTGGTTTTATCTTTTGGTTCCATATTTCAAGCTGAGCAGCTACAAATATTTTTTTGCTTGATAGTCAAGAAATACAATCTTTTTCTCAATTAGATGGAAATAATTCATTTTGTATCTTTTAGCATTTTCTTGTACAGGGAGGGGAAAATCTTGGATTATTTTCTCAGGAAAAGATTGTAGAGCTATCCAGGAAATGGAAGCTTTGGTCAGCCATTGGGAGTATAAACACACAATCACTTTACTGTTTTACTTGAATTTATAATAAAAACTATTTTTGTTCACTTTAAGGAGAAGACTTGAAAAAAGCAATCTTGAAGATAGTAAATTGCTCCACAGAAATGGGTTTTGTATATTTCCATTCAAATAGCAAATTTGTAAAAAGTTATATTCCCTAGTTAGTCTGAAAGTAAATAGAGTAGTCCCCCCTTTTCTATGGGAAATATGTTCCAAGACGCCCAGGGAATGCCTGAAACTGCAGATAGTACTAAACCCTATTCATACTATGCTTTTTCCTATACATACATAGCTATGAAATAAGGCAATTTCACAGATAGAAGATTTGTTCATACCATAGAGCTCAGCAACCCCAGCATAGAATCTTTTTTCTTTCCTTATTAAGTTGAGAATTTTCACCTTTTCACTTAAAGGAAGCACTTTATGGCTCCTCTTTGGCATATCTGAATTTCCAGCATCACTATTCTTGCACTTTGGGGGCACGAGTAGGTAATATTAGAGTTATGAACACAAGCACTGTGAAACTGTGACAGTGTTTCTGATAACTGAGAAGGATGCTAAGTGACTAACGGGCGGGAGTATCTACAGTGTGGATACACTGGACGAGGGACAATTCACGTCCCAAGTGGGACAGAGCAGAATGGCGGGGGATTTCATCGTGCTATTCAGAAGGGTGGGAAATTTTAAACTTATGAATTGTTTACTTCCGGAATTTTCCATTTAATGTTTTCTGACCACAGTTGATCTCAAGTAACCAAAGCCATGGAAAGTAACACCACCGATAAGGGGGAGGGCTACTGTAGTCCAAACTAAACTCTGAGTCTGTGTGAACCACCACTGCTAAGGGCTGATGAGCCCAGATTCTGGTAAGCGTCTTAAGTGACCTGTTAAGGCCCTGTGCTGTTTCATAATGATCGTCATTTTCACATTTAACCTGGGGACACAAATAACACAGCTCTTTTTTCTCAGGCTGGCTAGAGCTACCATCGTTGGACTTGGTCTTTGGTTTTCAATCATTACCCGTTATACCCTGACATTTCTGCCTCTCTGGGACTTTTCCAATAGCTGCAAAGAACAAATCAATTAGGTGAAGATAAAAAGATTCAATCAACTCTGCTTCTCATTACAGCCAAAATTAGTCGCATCTCTATTTTAGAGCCATTGAGTAGAGGTTAGGGAACTTTTACGAATAGATCGATATTATTATGGAAGACTGAGGAATTCTGAATGTCAAAAATGAGTGAGGGAAGAGACATGATCTAAAGTCTGATAGAAGTAGATACACTAATGGACAAAAATAGAAACACACATACACACACACATTATAGTGTTATGTTATGTTTTCAAGGGTTTCAAAACATTTCTCCTTTATAGTCTTCAAGATACAAGAATTAATGGGTATGTCCGCCCAGAAAGGCACCCTATTATTGTTGAACACAATTTTACTCACATTTACTATGGTCACATTTTAGAGCACCATAGTTTTGAAATACTGAACTTACTCAAAAGTAAAATCTAAATATTGAAAAGATATATATTAAAAGGAAAATACATTTAATGTGATTCAATAACACGAGCAGTAATGATCCTACTCCATCAACTTTAGGATGCACAATTTTCACATTTTAACATATCTGAAATTGACATATATCTTACCATAGATGGCATCTTACAATTAAAATTAGCAGCATTTTTGTTCTTTCCCAGTGGAATACACACCAATGCGAAAGAAATAATGGTGCATGCTATAATCGATGGCTTACTAAATTTGATGAAATACAGCATTACAAAGAGGCACAGGGAATATTAGGAATGCAATGAGCTCCTGAAACAGCACCTCACAACCCAATAGAAAGCAGACCCCTGTCAGGTGATGTCTGTCGGCAGTTCAATAGGTTCTAATTAAATGTTTGAATCTTCAATTTACAAAGACTGAATAGTGATGATTCACTGGTCTCCAGCCAGTTAAACACAAACACAGTAGCACTGTCTGCTGATTGTGACGCAGGGTTTTCCAGTAGCTCCCGTTCGACTGCGGCCGATGAAAACTGGCTTAGAGTGGGCTACGTAGACATGAAGGAGTAAAGGGGGGAAACGCCAGGTGACACCATCTAAGCCTGAGTTACCTATGTCGATATTAGTTACCTTAGTTACCTATGTCAGGTATCTTGGGCCATGTCATATAATTTAAGCCAACAAAGAGGATGAAAGAAATTATCTATGTCGGGGTTCCTCAACCCCAGCATAACTGCCATTTTGTTGGGGGTGGAGGGATTGTCCTGTGCACGGTCGGATGGTTTGCAGCCTCCCTGACCTCTACCCTCTAGGTGTTGTAGCACCATCCCCCCAGTTTTGACATAAAAAAATGTCTCCAGACATAGCCAAATGTCCCCCGGGGTGTGTGGGAGGGGAGGGGGCAGTTCTCACGGTTGACCACCCCTGCTCTGGGACTTTTCCCATTTACGGCACTCCCCAAAAATTCAGATGAGGGATACAGATAAATAAATGCAAAAATTAACATCATTCATAAAATATCCCTTGAAAATGATAGAAGTGATCTGAAGATTCAAAGATATTTTCAAGTATTTGGGTTACCAAAATTCCAGTAGATTCAACATTAGAAAAAAATTATGCACTGCATTTGAATGTATAATTGAAAAAATATATACACAGCATTTACTATCACACTTTTATCTATACTATTGTTAAAACTATGATTTGATACATATGTGGTCAAAAGGGAATCTGAAAGAATAAAGTGATTGATTTGCTTAGCTGATGGAATTGTAAATGTATTCCATTAATGTAATTATTTATGCACTGGGTGATTAAATATACCCTGCTTTTGGTTGTCTGCTAATAACCAATGAAGATCAATGTGAAAAAGGTCAGAATGATTAAATACCACTGGGTAATATCTAGCATTTTCTAAGTGATTACTAAGTACCCAGCACAGGGATGTGCTTTATATGTACGGATATTGATCCATTTAATATTTACAACAATCCTGAGAGTTAGGCACCATTTCCATGAAGAAAATTTGTCTTACCCAAGATTACAGAGTTTGTAAGTAGCAGAGCCCAGAATGATGAAGCTCTGGCCTGTCCAACTTCATACCGTGTCACTCTCGACCACCACACTTTACCACCACCATTTTATCCTGACTGCCAACTGCTTACCTATCTGGATTCTGCACCCCAGCTGGACTGGTCAACTCATCATTGCTAGCCATGTACCTTGCATTCCTGTTCCCATGCCTTTGCTGATGTTGCTTTCCCCATTGGAAAACTTACTTCCATCTTTTTTTAAACCATATCCTTTCTCCGATGCTTAGTTTTAGGTCCATTTCTCCAGGACATTTTCTAGGATTATTCTAACCACAGTGACTTCCCCTTTCTCTGAACACTTTTTACTGTGTACCTAATTAAACTCTTATTATATAAGATTTCAATTCATAACTCCTGATAAGAGCTAATATGTATAGGTCCTTTGGTAAAAAGTTTTAAATACATTATGTCATTTTATTCTGACCACAAACCTGATTTTTGTTACAGTCATTTTGCAGATTAAAGAGTCTAAGGGTCAGAGTTAACTGGATTGTTCAAGGAGTCACTTGGTAAGTGGCAGGCCGGAACCTGAATTGAAGTCTTCTAACTCCAAACCTCATGTTGTTCCTTAGAAACCAGGCCTTGTAGCCCAGGTAGGCATAAATAAGTACAAGTATGTCAGCCTCACCAGATAAATTGCAGTTTCCATGTTTTAAGTGCTTTCACTTCCCTCACTTGTACCCCAGTGCTTAGTAAGCAATTAGGATAACTGTTTATCTGTTGGATGATCTTTGCCTCCTAAACCTCAGAGCATACAATAATAATAATAATAGTAATAATTGATGTTTACCAATTTCTGTGTACCAGGCACCATGCTCAGCACTCTACAGGGATCGCAAATGAGGAAACTGAGAGAGGTTAGGGGATTAGAAAATTGTCCTGTCAGCTGAAACCCCGATCTATCTACATGTAAAATTCTGTTTGAACTTGGTTGATAAAGAACTCCAATACATGTTAGTGTTCCTAACTCATGAGTAGTTCCTTGTCAGATACTTGTACATGCATCGTTTTCCTCATTTAACCCTGAACAAAAACCTATGAGAAATTACTATTTTATCCTGATTTTAGGAAGAAGAAAATGAGTTCGGAGAGAACAAGTAGAAGGTTGAAACACATTTCAATCTAGCAGGCTAACTCCTGACTTTTAATACCTCCTGACTTTTATTTCCGCAAAAATAAGACCTAGCCAGACAATCAGCTGTAATGCATCTTTTGGAGCAAAAATTAATATAAGACCTAGTCTTATTTTACTATAATATAATACCGGGTAGAATAGAATAGAATAGAATAGAATAGAATAGAATAGAATAGAATAGAATAGCGAGTCTTATATTAATTTTTGCTCCAAAAGACACATTAGAGCTGATTGTCCAGCTAGGTCTTATTTTCAGGGAAACATGGTAGCTCTTCACCATAGAAAACAAACATCTCTAAGATGTATGTGTGTGTGTGTGTGTGTGTGTGTGTGTATAGTGTTTGTATTCAAGTTTCCAAAACATATCTAATGTCTAAAATATGGAATTTTCTGATGTCATAATGTCAATAGCACTTTAGAAGTTCCCGAGCAGAGGAGATTGCCAGAAGGACAAATGTCAGATTGTTCGTCCTTGGTGGAGGGCTCAGGAGCTGTCTGGGAGCACCAACCCATCAGAGGAGATGATAGCCATGAGACTTCCCTAACCAGGGTGAAGGTAGACCAGTGCAGGCCTGCGACAGTGTGGAAGCCAGTTCGTTTCCCTGAACCAGTCCGCCTACCTGGCAGCACACATGACATGAAAAAAGCAGGCGCCTTCCGCAGGCCAGTATTGTTGGTAATTCCTTGTTGTCTGAGAGGTATTTGGCACATTCTCAGGTAGCTGACATCCAAACAATAACTAATCTGGATTTCAGTAAGGTAATTACCAAGCAAATCTGCATGGTCTGGAGACTTGAGTGGCACATCACAACACACTGAACAAACGGCACACCTGAGTAAGCTTACAGTCACTAAACAACGATCCCTTTAATCACAAGAATATGTCAGAATCATTACTTTATTTGTGTGCAGGCTTAAACCACCTGCTGTAAAGCCACATTGTAGGCACTGTCTCACTCTTTCTTTTTTAGGGTACTGGGGATCTTGGAAGTATTTTTACCTATAAGTGTAGTTCAGGAACATACCCACTAGAGTCTGGTCCACATTCACAACCTGCCCAGGGAGACCCAAACCTGGCAATCTGGGGCCTCAGCACCAAGTGCTCCTATTTGCAGGAATTGGACTAAAATTTCATACAAATCCTCCGTCCTTGAGCAAGCATCCTTTCAGCTATTTTTACATAGAAATAATATGGATGTGGAGAAAAGGGAATGCTTGTGCACTGTTGGTGGGATTGCAGATTGGTGCAGCCACTGTGGAAAACAGTATGGAGGTATCTCAAAAATCTGAAAATGGAACTACCCTATGATCCAGTAATTCCACTCCTAGGTATCTATCCGGAGAAATCCAAAACTCCAATTCAAAAATCTTTATGCACTCCTATGTTTATTGCAGCACTATACACAATAGCTAAGACATGGAAACAACCAAAATGCCCATCGGTAGATGACTGGATTAAGAAACCGTGGTACATTTATACAATGGAGTATTACGCAGCCATAAAGAAGAAAGAAATCTTACCATTTGCAACAGCATGGATGGACCTAGAGAACATTATGTTAAGTGAAATAAGTCAGACAGAGAAAGATAAGTACCATATGATCTCACTTATTTGCGGAATCTAAAGAAAAGAATAAGTGAATGAACTAATCAGAAACAGTTTTGGAGACAAAGAGGAAAAACTGAGGGTTGCTAGATGGGCAGGGGGGTGGGGGTGGGGGGGAGGGTGAGGGGATTGGAGGGCAGTCGGTGACCACAGGATGGCCACGGGGTTTGAAAATTAATCTGGGGAACGTAATTTAGTGGTTACCAGAGGGTAAGGGGGTTGGGGGGTGGGAGATGATGGTAAGGGGGATCAAATATATGGTGATGGAAGGAGAACTGACTCTGGGTGGTGAACACACAATGTAATTTATAGATGATGTGATACAGAATTGCATACCTGAAATCTATGTAATTTTACTAACAATTGTCACCCCAATAAATTTAAAAAATAAAAAAAATTTAAAAAAATAAATAAAAAAATAAATAAAAAATAATAATATGGAAACACTTAAAAACATAGTTATTTCAGAGTTCAGAGGCTGGTGGAGAATGTCTGTAGTTTTTTCATTAGCTATCACAAACCCTTTCACAGTGGTGAATTCATCAACTAGTCAGTGATCATATTCGAGAAATTTTCAGAATGCTCTGCCAAAGTCAATCAACTTAAAAAATGGTGACTAATTTCTACAGCCATCTTGCCAATGTGGGGAAGTTTATTTATTTATTTATATATTTATATATATATATATATACATATATATATATATACACACACACACACATATATATATACATATGTATATGAATTTTAGTGTGAAAATAAGGTCCAAATGCAGGATATTGATTTTTCTGAAGAGCAGTTCTTAGACAGCATTTATCAGTTCACTTAATCTCCCATGCCTCAGTTGCCTTCCATTCGTTAATAAACAGTACAAGTTCGGACAATTAAGTTCACGAACTCATCCTAGAAAAAGTGCTACATACCTCATTGCTGAATATCATTATGATCACCTTCAAAGTACTCCCCTTGGGAAGCCATGTACTGATGCCAGTGCCTAGTCCACCGTTCAAAGCAATTTTGGAACTCTTTTTCTGGAATGGCCATCAGAGCTCTTGTCCTATTACCCTTGATGTCCTGAATGTCATCAAAATGTCTTCCTTTCAATATTTCCTTTATCTTCAGGTAAAGAAAGAAGTCATTGGGGTCCAGATCAGGTGAGTAGGGAGGGTGTTCCAATAGTTATTTGTTTACTGGTTCAAAACTCCCTCACAGGCAGTGCCGTGTGAGCTGGTGCATTGTCGTGATGCAAGAGCCATGAATTGTTGGCTAAAAGTTCAGGTCGTCTAACTTTTTCATACAGCCTTTCAGCACTTCCAAATAGTAAACTTGGTTAACAGTTTCTCCAGTTGGTCAAATTCATAATAAATAATCCCTCTGATATCAAAAGCAATTAGCAACATCATTGAAACAAGTTCACTAACTTAATTGTCACACCTAGTATACTTGTTGAATCTCCTCTGTGCCAGTCTGTAGTCTAGGCTTTGCAGACAAAATGCCAACGAGAGACCAAAAAAGAAAAAGGAAAAAATCCTGCCTCAGAGAGTTTACATTCAAGTGGAGGAAAGTGTACAACAAACAAAGCATAATACATAGTATGTCAGGTAGTGATAAAATCTATGAAAATAAAACAGGAGAAAAAAGAGGGAATGCCAGTGTAGAAAGACATGGAAAGAATTGCAATTTTCAAGGTGGCTGTCCCAGATCTTTCCTAAGGAGGTGACATTTGAGCAAATTCCTGAAGGAGTAAAGCAGTAAGCCATGGGGTATCTGGGATAGAGCATCCCAGAAGGGTACGGAGGGAAAAGGAAATGCAAAGACCTTGAGTTAGGAGGATGTCTGGTGCATTCCAGGAAGGGCAAGGTGACCAGTGTAGCTGGAGCAGCACAAAAAAAGGGGAGGCAACAGGAGGCCAGATCTTGTTAGGCTTTTAGGTCAAGGATGTGCGTTTAAACCACTAGCTTTAGAGCTTAGAGCATTTGTTTTCAGCAGTGTGGCAGGATCTGACTTGCATTTTAAAAGGATTATGCTAACTTCTGTGTGAGGATTAGACTACAGGGAACGCAAAAGCAATTGCTTACTCATCAAAGGACATCAAGTAGCAGCCATTGCAAGAAACCATGCAAGATAACTGTGACTTGGTTTGAAATAAGACTGCTGAGTGTTGTTAGATCTAGACATATTTTTGAGGTAAAGTCAACAGAATTTCAATGAAATGAATAAGGGATGGGAAAGGACTAAGGATAACTCCAAGGTTTGAGCCTAAGGAACTAGAAGAATGGAGTTGCCCTCAACTGAGCTGAGAAAGATTGCATGAGAAGCAGGTTTGCTAGGCAGGGGTGTTGGGGGAAACACTGTGGAAATCAGGAGGTCAGATGTGAACATGACGAGTGTGAGTTAGACATCCAGTGCACATGATGAATAAGGTCTGTACTGGAAATAGAAGTCTGGGAATCATCAGCATAGAGATGGCATTTTAAACCCTGAGACTCTCAGGATAAGATCATCAAGAGGTAAGCCTCCAAAATTCAGTGGTCTAAGCAATGATGAGAAGGCAGAGGAGACTAAGGAAGAGCTGCTAGTGACGTGGGAACTCTTTGAGAGTTGATGGAAGTGTGTGGAGGAGGAGGGCGTGCGCAGCTTTGTAAAGTTGTGCTCACATCTCGTAAGATGAGGACTTAGAATTTACCCCTGAAGCCACAACACTGAGGTCATCGGACCCCAATAAGAGGCCTTTCTCCTAAAGAGAATCAGTGAAGAGGAATTGAAAAGAATATACTTGTAGACCAGTTCTTTTGAGAAGTTTTGCTCTAAATGGGGACCAAAGAGACAGAGGCTGGACAGAGATGTGGTGTCAAGAGAAACTTCTTACAAATCAACTTCACTGTGTGATTTATATCCAATAAAATTCACCAGTCTCAGGTGTACAGTTTCATGAGTTTTGATAAATGTATAAATCTGTGTGAGCACAATCACTGTAAAATGTAGAGCAATTTCATCACCTCAAAAACTTCTTTAGTGCCTTTTTCCATCAATCAGTCTCTCACTGCCAGGCATTAGACACATTAGACAACACATTAGACAACCACTAATGTGTTTTCTGTCACTATAAATGAAATTTGTCTTTTGAGAGTTTCACATAAATGTAATCATGCAGTATGAAATCTTTCGTGTCCAGCTCATTTTGTTCAGCATAATGTTTCAGAGAATGTTCCATGTTGGTGGACTACTTTCTTTCTGTTGTTAAGTAGTAGTCTATTGTATGGATACACCACAGTTTGTTTATCCATTCCCCTATTGATGGACATTTAAGTTGTGTTCAGTTTGACATTTTATGAATAAAGCTGCTATAAACATTCATGTCTAAGTCTTTTGTGGATATTTGCTTTCATTTAACAGAGAAGGATTAAAGACAATTTCAGTTACGGTGGTGATGAGATTTTGAGTTTGTCATAAAATCTTAGTACTGGGCTGATATACCTCATTAGAAACTAAATAAGCATCATTCACCATAGTCACTTATTCAGTATTGCACTCTAGCAGCTCGTGAGGACATATTCCTTGCCTTCAAGTAGCACATAATCTAGTGAATAAAGTATAAATAAATTAAATGGGGGTATGGTCCTTAACAGAATGGTCAGTGAACTCAAGGGTCTTATTGTCCAGAGAGAAAAAACGGGTCAAAACTAAAACGGCTCAAAAAATGTTTGTAGATAATGATATAATGGGTTGTGTTAAAGAATGAACATATCTCTGTTACAGAAAAGTCACGTATGCTTAAGATACATTCCTCACCCTGCAGACTATCATCATCTTCATCACCACCTGCACCACCATGCGCACCTACAAAGCCATCTTAGGTGCACTGCTAGCAACAGGCAGCCTTCCCATGACTTTGGTGACAACTAGTGTGTGATGAGAGAAGCTTAGCCTGTGTCGTTCCTAATTCTTTCTGGTTTACCTTTCGCATGATTGGTGGTAACTTCCTTAACTTTCTATGCCACTACTTCTCTTTTTTTAATGTAAATAACAACATCTGAGTAGAATTCATGAAGTGTTATGGAATGTACTGTATTTCCTGACTGTAACGTGAAGTATGAGAACTGACAGTCAAATATTATCATGGGAACATGAGTTTCTCCGTGTTCCCAAAATTTCGACTATCAAAAATACACATATTAAAGCCACTTCTTCTAACCTGCTAGGAATGGACGGGCCACAGTACGTTGACATCTGAGAACTGGTCTCCACTTCCAACTAGGTTGAGGTATTGTTAGGAGCTGGCCCGATGCTCACAGCTGAGCCATGCTGTCTTCTGTTGGCCATCTCACAGAACACTGACCTCAAACACAGTCACTCTGGGGCCATGGCAAAGTGAGACGAAACAAGAGCACCTCATCATTTTCTCTAAGAACAGACAAAAATATGGTCACTATTCAGTTCACAAAACACCAAACATTCCAGTCACTTCTGGCTAATATGATTGACTGCTATTTCTTTACCAATTACTTTTATCCTTTCTCTATACTCTCTTCCCTTTTGCTAAGATTATCATATTGAGATGCCTAATCATGGAATTGTCCCTGTTTGCTGACTGAAGCCATTCTAGAACAAACCCCTGCTTCTTTATACCCTCTCTCAAAGTTACCCAACCCAAGTCCAGATCCTATAATAAGTCATTTCAAATGCCTTCTCATTGAGACATCCCACAGATCTCTACAGTGTGTGTTCCCACTCTTTGCAAAGAGTCATCAACTCAACTTATTTAACTACAAATGTGTCCCTGATGGTCTTGGTGGGAGGACATTGCCCCAGAATTTTCAGTACAGGAAAATGGAAGCACGGCTTAAGATGTTACATCTCTTAGAAGCATTAACACTTGAGAAAATTACTCTTGTGTAAAAAACCTTCCTGAGACAAGGAAGTGATTTCCTCCCGGCATAATATAAGGTAGGGTGTTGCCTCCTGCCACATCAAGGATGGAGGTGACAACAATGGGACTGAGGATATCCACCAGAGTTTCTTCTCTGATTTTTTCTTCATGATCACTGCCTTGCCAGTCCTGGCCAGTTACAGACACAGCCTTGCCCAGACTCTGAGTAATCCCCCAGGGCAAGGATTAACACCAGTGTGTGGAGTCTGGAATTCATCTTGCCACTGCAGGCTTGGTGTCTGATGAGCCCTGAGCGCCAGGCTGCAGCCTTGTTCTCTCACCAGACTTCAGCCTCAATTTCCTGCTTAGTATTCCAGTCCACGGCTGGGTCTGGAGCTTTGCCTAGAACCATCACAGTCCATTGGGCAGGCATTCAACACCTGGCAGCATCCTTGCCCTTGTCCCTCCCCTGGAGGATGTAGCTTGTTGCCTCTATTCCAAGTTGCTGGCAGAGGCACCGTTCCAAATGTGCTTATTCTCAGGAGCCATGATGTGGCTGGCCTTTCTGGACACTGTAAATTGCACTGTTGGCTCTGGAGGAAGCCCTTCAGCTGAGAAATTTCCCAGCCCTGGTCCCATCTGGTCCTAGATTTCTCCAGCACTTCCTCTTGGCCAGTGCCAGCATCCCTGATAGTTGAGCTCACCCACGTTACAACAGCCCCAGATCACAGACACGGTTTATTCATGTGCATCTGGACCCCTTCGTTGGCCATCACCCAACAGAGAAAGTTCCTACAAAAAGCAGCCTGCTGAGTCTTCAGGACCTCCAGACAGGATCTCAGATTCAGGAAAGCAACAGGAAACAGGAGGGTGTTGCCTCCTACCACATCAAGGAGCACAAAGCAAGACACAGAGTCTTAATTCTTTGGGCCTAAATCATTTCTTGGGAGCAAGTACATGCAAACTTCAAAAATCCAGTGACTTAAACAGACATAAGAATTTGATCAATGCTTGAATATTGAGTACGTATTAGATGTCTAAAGACCTCATAGTGAGTACTCAATAAACATTTGTTCAACTAATGAATTGGTTTGACAGATGGGAAAACTGAAGCTCAGTTTCTATTGCTATTGCTTAGGATCACTCAGCTAGAGTAGAGTTGAAACAGAACCAAACTCACTTAGCTCCAATCCGGTATTCTTTCTACTAGAGGGATGCCCTTATTGAATAAATATTGGCTAAGTCCTAGTAGCACAAATTCTGACACCAATTTTTTACTGGTCTTTTATCTCTAAAATTATTGAAACTTGACTAGTTTTTAGAAGCCAATATTGGCTATTCAGGCATTTGGTCAAGAAATACGCTGTAATGCACCCGATTTCTGTGGCAAAATGGGGATATGGACCCATCCATTATCAAGAATTTATAAACATTTTTATCATGCAAGAGTATGTAATATTTATAATTTATAAGAACTACAATAATATTATAAAAACTTGTAGCTTTTTCATGCCCTTGAATTACAGACTAGAAAGGGAGTATGGGAAAGATGAGCCATGGATGGAAGAGATGGAAAAGGTCATAGAAAAGGGATGGGAAGCCAAAGAAACACTTTTGCAAATTTCCTGGAATTAACCCTATCCCTCCCCAGTCATCATTTCAGCAAAGGAGGCTTAAAAGGAAGAGTACGGATTACACCACCGTTCTTTCTGAAATCTCCCAGGGTTTCTGAAAAGAACACAAGTGCCATTAATATGCAAACACCAGCTGTGCTGGGCCTCACATTCATTTGCACTTTAATTAGAAGGAATCCCTTTAATCAGATGATTTGATTGCCTTGCTACTCAAAGTGTGGTCCATAGAGGACTAGCAGTGTCAGCATCACCTGGAAGTGTGTATCAGAAGCTTGATTAGTGTGCAAGATACTCCAAACTACGCAAAAGGCAGAATTGTGCGATTAGCGAGAGAATGAGGAGCAAGAGATGCTATTCTGAATATTGGAATAAACCACTTGTTTTTTGCTTAAATTCACCGAAACAAAATTACCTAAGGAGTATCTTTTTCAACATAATTACCTATGTTTAAGATTCAAATAAAAACAAGAAAACTATTCCAACCTCTATTATATCTCTCTCTCTTTCTTCTTTTATTTTTTCAATGTCACTATCTGCGTGGAAGCGGGACTGAATAAACCTTTGAAAGTTTTTTGATCGTATTTTCTGAGCTGGAATCCAAACCTTAAGGGTTAACTGAAGTGACCTCTTTGGCCAGTAGAGGGCACTAAAAGGCAGCAGAACTGGAATAGTGTGCCCACCACCAACCAGGTCCTCCTGGAGAAAATTGAGGGAAAAGGAGCCGCAGTTAGAGACCAAGAGATCAGTTGTTGGGCCTGGTAGGGAGGTAAGGGAACACTAATTAAAGAGGGAAGGGCTCCGAAGGAGCAGAAATCACCAAGGATTTCAGGACAGAGAAGTCCGGGGAGCAGTTAGAAAGGAGGCCAGGAGGAAAAACATCTCGATTGCATCAGGAGTGAGCAGTTATTGAACTGCGCAGCCTCCAGGCTTGGCCTCACGGAGCTTCTTCAAACAGAGCTAGAATTCATTTCTTTGGAAAGAATAGCGCAGCGTGAGCCACTAACTCCTTCATCTTTCTTGCTGAAGAAGCCCCTTGTTTGTCCCAGAGGAATGCAATGAAGGTTGAGGTCCTAACATGCCAATTAGTCCACAATAAGAAGAGCTGGTGGGATTTTGGAAGGGGGAGGGGGGAGAGAGAGAGAGAGAGAGAGAGAGAGAGAGAGAGAGAGAGGAGACGCGTGTGCCAAGAGGAAAAAAAAATCACTCCTCAACCAAAGCAACATGCTTTAAGTTGAGAAGTAAATTTGGACCCAGCCCTATGGAGTGGTTGCAGGGCACTAACTTTGTAAAGATGACCGGAGGCCAGGTATTTAAATTTAAATTTTGGTTTTAAAAATAAACTCCCTTCCCATTTAATTCCCATCAACAACAGTTTGTGCCTACAGTGTCAAACTTCCTCAAATTTAACTGTTCAGTCCTGTTGTGCCATCAATGTACCCACACTGATCGGATAATTGTGAGGTCAGCGGTGAGGGGGGAGGGCGGGAATCTGGTCCCTACAAACACGTTTTCTCTTCTAGAGATAGGCAACACCTCAGGAGGGGTGTACACCTGATTTCTCCTTTATATATGAAGCCAGAAAAAAGTTGAAATGTGAAGATACACTGTTGGAGGGACACTGATTAAAAGCTTCTGAATTCCTAATTAACAAAGAAAAAAGTACACAGTTATTCCTATGTCTTCCTTTAAATTGAACATTTCTAGCCTTTTTAATGTTTTCTCTCTTTTAGGCTTTTTCATCAAAATATTCCAGTCTTTGTACTAAAAACATCAACAGTATCTTAATCCAAATTCGTACCAGATTTTACAAACCACCTAGTTAGTATGTGCTTCATTAGACTCATAAGCAGTAATAATCGCAACATATACAAGTTCCTGACTGCTTGTCCTGTGCCAGAATCTCTGCTAGATGCATCACACTGTCTCTTGCTGATACCTCAACCATCACCCTGTTTGGCAGACGCTCTCTGCGTAAGAAATGAAGACAAGATTCAATAAGTAGACCTCTATGTTGAACAGAATAGAGATCCACTGCCTCCTTGGTTAATTCCACAAGTGAATAATAACAGTGCCACATCCACGGCAGAGTTATTGCGTGCCTGCCATGGACCGTCCTTCCTTCTAGATGTTGATAAACATTAGCTTATTTAATCCTCACAAAAAGCCTTGCGAGATACCTCTAATTTTTACCCTGATGGTGAGAAAACCAAAACTCGGTTATCCTGCTAACAAGTCGTAAAGCGGAGATTCTAACACAGCTCTCTTGATGCCAGTTTCACTAACTTTTCCACTAACATTCTTTTACAACCCCAAACAACAAACAGAAATTCATGCTCACTTGAGTGATGTGGCGGGAGGATGATCTGTGTATTGCTATGTCTGTGTACAAAGGGAATCTTCCACTCTTGAAAGCATGCTTCGGCTTTTCCCAGAAAGCACTGAAAGTGTCATGGAATTACCACAGGTGTCCAAACAGCAAATACTCGAGGCTCGTCCTCTGCTGTTGTATCAAAAGCTCTTTGAACTTAACATGGGTTCATTATCTATCCCTTGACTCTTTTCACCATCAACCAAATGGTCATACTTACCTGTCCCTCATCCTCACATGAGGAAATTAAACTCCACAATCAAAAGGAGATCTTATGTATCTTGTCCACTCTTCTTACCCCAAAGGTCTAAAATATGGTGTGCACTTAAAATATTTTTGTAGGAAAACCAGGATCCATAAGTTCGTCACTGGCTGGCCAATTATTCCAATTTTAGTATATGTGCTGCCGAAGCAAGCCCGTCGTCACTAAGATCAGATGAGTTCACAAGTGTGAAAGCACTCCGTGTACTCTTTCTTCTTCCCCTTTGGTGTGGGATAAATCCTCATATTACTTTAGCTTAGCCTTGTAAATGAGGTTTATTTTATTTATTTATTTTTTACAAATATAGATATGGATTCCCCACCTTTTAAAAAGTCTTCTCTTTCAAGCACATTTTGAGACCTCCTAAAGCGTTTGGGTTTTGAAGATTAGGGAAGTGAAAAATAATTCTCCAAATATTTTAATTTGTGTTCTAGTCACTCCATCTATATGACTTTGAATCGGGCACTTAACTATCCAAGGTTTTGAAAATGGGGTTACGAATACCCTCTGCAGGTTATTTGAAGTATTAGTTAAAAAGGATAGAAAATATATGTTTTTACTTCTTAAATGAAATATTTGAAACATTTACTTTCTTTTAAACATCTGTTAAAGCTTGTTTGTTAGTCAAAACCGTTGGTAGTTTACATTGTAAATTTAGGTGATTAATCTTAATTTTTGGGTTAGAGGCTTCTAAACTGCACCGAGCATAACTGCACCGTGCCATGACAAGTATCAACACTCCCTGATAACGTCTAAAGGTTAGGTGTTCATTTCAACACTTCACGTGCATCAACTCAGTGAAAGCTCACACCTCCTCTATGAGATGGGTTTGAATATGGATAAACTGAGGCACAGAGCAGCTAAGTAAAAGATTCAGCTAGAGAGGGATGTGACCCCAAGTAACTGAATCAGGAGACTGAGCTCTTAACTACTAAATAATGCGTGTTCCAACTTCATGATTTAACCATTTCCTTAGGTCAGAGTTTACCTTTTTGCACACGGACCTTTTGGCAGTCTAATGAAGGGTATGGACCCCTCTCAGAGTCATGTTTGTAAATGCCTTAAATAAAATACATACGATCACAAAGAGAATGAAATATATTGAAAACAATTATTTAAACGTTTTTAAAACCAAATATATGACACAGAAATACATTTGCTTCCTTATTACCCATTAAATAGCATTATCTGGTGTCAGATCTAATAACTATTATTCTTTGTGAGTAGTGAAGAACATGTACAATGATACGAAAATATCTGATTTCTTTTGATGTCAAAGTCCCAGGAATTGCCAACACTATTGTGGTTTGCAGCCTATATTCTTATTGAGGGAAGTCCTAAATGTCAGATTTAGGGTAGAAAAGAAAATTGTAAATTTTTTTCCCACCCAAGATCATGGACCCTTTGATTCTATTCCATTCCTCTTAAACAGACCCTCAGAGGGACAGTGGTCTAACTTTAGATTTAGATTCCGTTTATTATTTACAGACACCAAAACTCTCATTCACATGATATTTTGAAATATGTGCAGATTTTGTATCCATAAATATCACTTGGTAGTTTTAACTCAGACATAGTTGAAGCATAGCAAAAGTTGTATGTTCAAAATACACTGAAGGGCTTCTTTGCTATATGTTACTTTTCAGGGCTTGACTCTTCTGTTTAGTCTTCATCAAGAAAATTTAAAACTGCTGCCACATCACTTGATGGTCATTACTTAATGACTAAATGGAGACATAAATGTAAGCCAACCTTCTCTCGGAATCTACAGTTTGGCTTGATTATACATTTCTCGGGCCCTGCAGTTATAAAAATTAGTCCCGTTTGCTAAAATTCTCTGTCTTTATCCTATGAAACCACTAGATGGCACTGATAGTTTGATATTCCTCTTTGTGCCTGAAGCTCCCCGCTCCCAAAATTGATTTTTAAATGAGAAAGATTATCTGGCAACTTTATCCAAAAGCACTAAGAGTTGACATCTCTTTCTGAAATGAATTAAAGCTTTTTTCATTCCGTTTGTATTTTATCTTTTAAAGACTATTACATCATTGTGTTCTTCCTTTGATTCTCCAGAGGCTTTTTCAAGTCCATTAGAACTTCAGTAATTCAAGATGTTTCACACCAATTAGAACTACCTTCTCTAAAACATTCTGTGCTTTTCCTGCAGAAGCAGAAGCCATGGGAAGCTTTGCTTCCTACGTGGAATGCTGGCAACAGGAGCATTTTTATAGTAAAACGATTCTATGAAATGCCTTCCTGCCGTCGGAACTGAGATACTTGTCCCGCTCTGCTTCAGGGAAATCATATTTTGGGGCCCAGGGCCTCAGTGGTGGGTCATAAATAGGACAAGGACCGCTCTCAATAAAAGATTGGGCCGACATGCTTTTCAGTGATATGGGATTTGTGAGAACTACTTTTAAAGGAGTAATAAAATGTAACTGTGGCTTAAAATTGTCTCTTGAAATAAACACATTTATTATATTAGCAACTGAAGTCACCTACCAGCAAGCACAATCAAGATAGATCCCTAGTAATACTGCGTCCCACTGTTGGAAGCCCTTGGTGTATAACATATTACTGTTGTTATTTTCATGACTTTGCATATTGCAAGTAAGATTACGTAAAATAAATCAATGAGTACCAGCTACTGTATTTATCACTTGGATCAAGAGGAAGGAATTTGACTGCTTATCGACAAGGAGGTGGTACCCCATTCTCTCAGCCTCTGATAGGGAATCACCCCTGGAGCCATTATTGACAACCCTACATCTGAATGTATGGAATTTGATTGTTCATTCTAAATATTTATTTTACCATCCAAAGCCAAACTTATGTTTTGCTTCCCCCAATCTAAAATTTCATCCCAGAATCGATTGACCTTCAAAATGTTTATCATATCTGCTAAAATTAATATTGTCATGAATACAAAAATATGGATTTTCTTTTCCAACAAGGAAAAGAAAAAGTGGAAATAAACTCTCACAGCTCAGGAGCCATTCTTATTGTTTGATGCCACTCTACTTCTTTGGAGCAAATACGTGTGAGTCCATGTCGGGAAGGGTAGTTTGAGAAAGAGAAGGCTGGCATTAAGCAAAACCCAAAAATGCTTGAAAGAATGAAAGGAGACTACATCCCAATAAGTTTGTCTCATCTCTGGGTTTGCTTGTGGCTGTGTTTCCCTGTTTATTTGAGAACTATTTATTTTACCATGGCATTCAAAAAGTACTTGGCTTCCTCATCTAATCTCCCAACCAGCGTGCCAGGTCACAGAGAACCAATTTTGTGCACTTCACCACTGGTTGCAGGTGGTGACTCCAGGATCTCCAGCATCGTCCTATGGGTTACAAGGGAAATGTTTTCCTCCTAGGCAGGAAGGGAAGGAGGGGACCAATCTCAGAATGTATTTGGTGCTTTAGTCACAGTGGTTCTTTGAAACATTTCAAGAGCAGTTTCCCCTATAGTGAGAAGAAAGGAAGGAGCCAGCTCAGCCCCTGGAAATGGAACGTTAGGGGGGAAAATATGCTTTCCAGCTCTAATATATTTTTCTTCCTAGATGCTTCTAATTTGTACTCTTTTTTTCCCAAAAAAATTATTACCTTTAGGTCTGGATATGGGAGAACCACTTTAAAAGCTTCATTTAGTTAAGTGCTTTTTAAGCATTTGTTTTGACTTAAGTTGACCACATTCTTTTTCTCAGATTGCTCTACAAATTAGCATGGAGTTATTGCCTTTGCCCATAGAAAAAGAGGTGGCAAATAGTAAGGCAAATAATAATAATGGTAATAAAATTATAGACCAGAACTCTGAATCTTGAAAGAATTTACTTACTTTGCAACAAAAGGGGTGGGATATAGTAATAGACACCGTGAGTGTGTCTGTATGTGTGTGTGTGTGTGTGTGTGTACATGTGTGTGTTTCATATATGCCGCATGAGAGTTATTTTATGTTTCCAAAACTTTGTTTCTTTGGAAAATCCACTTTGTTGGAGGTAGACTCACTTTTTCCAATATTTTTGGACATGCTCCCCAGTTTTTCTTTCCCTGGGTTTTTTCATCTGACTTGCTTGCATGATTGGACTACAAGTCCATCAATATCACTCTTGATGTTCTGCAATCTCTGACTTGTGCTCTATGATGATACAATCAGCTCGCCGTCGTCTGCTTCAGCCGGACAACGGGATCTGCCAGTCATCTATAGCGGGTGCCAGGAGGCAAACATGAACTACATTTCAGGAAAAACAGACTGATTTGTTCAGGTGTGAGCAGTGCTTTCTTCACTGCCGAAGCTTTCCAGTTCAACAAGATGTTCCAGGAAAATAGAATTTTGTAACCAGTCGGTTCAGCTCTAGGTAGGAGAGGCCACTTAATTACTCTCAGGTGGTCAGAGCAGAAACAGTGAACCGGGCCTTAGTCTCACAGCAACCGAGTCCTGTCAGGGGCAGGTAGGTGGACCGGAGCCCTCTTTAAAGATAAGGTACAGAAAGTAAGGGAAGACACGGGGCCGGATCTCTTTCACAACAGAAGTTACTGGAAAGTGCCAGGGACCAAGTCCTGGGCAGAGAACGAGGGAGGCACTAGATAGAGGGCATCGCAAGCCAGAATCGGGTTTGTCTCAGATTCCTTCAGATTTTATCAATCCCTCTCTGATGTTTTGCTGCCTGCATTCCTATCTCTCTCCTGCCACTTCTCATTACTTTATCTCCCAATTGAAAAGGTTTCATTGTTTAATAATCTGCAGCGTTTCTGCTAATGAATCCAGTCCAAATTTTTGAACTGTAAGACGAGTATGTCCTGACTCTGCTTTCTCCCTCATTTTGCTTCGACTGGATGTGAATAAGGTGGAAGGTTATGGGAGAGAGACACCGTAGGAAAATAAATCACGCAGTAAGTTCTCATTGTGTACATGCTCAGGGATTTTTTTTCCAAAAACTTAAATTCCAAAAATCGCACAGAGCTGCATGCTTTTAATAATCACTTCCCTCCCAGCTGTCTAACTGAAGCTCATCCTACTCTGAAAAAGGACCAAGGACTAGTGATGGTTGAAGAAAACTGTAATTCAGAGCTCTGACTTGAAAGACGAAACCTCTTCCCATAAGCCTCAAGAGGAAACCTAGTTTATGTAGGAGCCGATTTACAAGTTTATGTGTTTGCAGGGTGGCAAAAGAGAGAAAACATCTGAATGTATAAGTTAAGACAACTGCACACAGTGATAATGAGAACACACAGTTTTTGGAATGGGTAAACCTCATACTGTCAAAGAATTTAAAATCTACGGTTCATGGCCAGGATTTCTCAGAGAGCTAAATCAAAAATAAGGTTTCACAGGGGTTCAAGCTAGATCCAAATGTTAATATATCACTAACAGCAGTCAGTCTGTCTGAGCTGGTGTCTACATGCACAAATGAATTTGGCTCTTTGATGCATATGAAAATCATTTTAGTTCTGAGAACAGATTAAATTCACAAGTGCCTTTCCCTCCACTGTATATTGCCAACTGCTCAACTGGCTTTCCCCCCACTATCCCAGCATAGAATAAATAATCATGTGTATATTGAAAACACAAAGGGAGAAGCAATAAGGCCTGAAGAATTTGAATAAGGCTAAGCCGGAGCCGGAAGCACTGTTGCTATAACAATATAGTGAGAATCAGTGAGGAAATGTGATCAGTGTCATTTGCTATAACTTAGCAATTGGTCTAAGTCATGGCACCAAGTATTAGTCGTATTTTCCTCATCTTTACAGCTGATTCACAAAACAAAGATGCAACCAACCCAATGGGAGAAGATATTTGCAAACAACACTTCTGATAAGGGGCTAATATCTAAAATATTATAAAGAACTCATACAACTCAACAACGACAACAAAATCCAGTTTTTAAATGGGCAGAGGATCTAAACAGACAGTTCTCCCAAGAAGACATACAAATGGCCAACAGATATATGAAAAGATGCTCAACTTCACTAGCTATTAGGGAAATGCAAATCCAAACCACGATGAGATACCACCTCACACATGTTAGAATTACTATTATCAACAAGATAAAAAATAACAAGTGTTGGAGAGGCTGTGGAGAAAAAGGAACCCTCCTTCACTGAAGGTGGGGATGCAAATTGGTAGAGCCACTATGGAAAACAGTACGGAGGTTCCTCAAAAAATTAAGAATAGAATTACCATATGGCACAGCAATCCCTCTTCTGGACATATACCCAAAAAGTTGATAACATTTATCTGTAAAGATATATGTACCCCTATGTTCATTGCAGCATTATTCACAATGGCCAAGACATGGAAATAACTGAAGTGTCCTTCAATAGATCATTGAATAAAGAAAATGTGGTAATATATACAATGGAAAATTACTCAGCCATAAGAAAAGATGAAATACTCCCATTTGCGACAACATGAATAGATCTTGAGATTATCATGCTAAGCAAAATAAATCAGACAGGAAAAGTTGAGAACCATATGATTTCACTCACATGTGGGAAATAAAACTGAAAGCAACAAATGAGTAAGACAAACAAACAAACAAAAACTCCTAGCTACAGACAACAGTTTAGTGGTTACCAGAGGATAAGGGGCGAGGAGGTGAAGTAGAAGAGTATAAAGGGGGTCAAATATATGGTGACAGGAGGTTTGACTTTGGGTGGTGAATACATAATGCAATATAGAGATGATGTATTACAGAATTACATACTTGAAACCTATATAATTTTATTAACCAATGTCACCTCAATAAATTTAATAATAATTTAAAAATAGAAAATTCCCATCACTGTTACAGAGCTTTTAAATTTTTATTTTGGTGTAATTTAATTTTTAATAAATATTCATATGCTTAAAAAATAAAATAAAAATAAAACTGATTCATAGTATTTCTTATTTACCTCACGGAAGCATTTTAAAGGATAAAGCAATATACTGGGCCCCAGGAATGAAAGAAGCTTTATAATGAAAAATTTATCTTATTTTTGCTACTATTTTCACATCAAGATTTTTTAAAACATAGTTTAGGTTTGTACACCCCCTTCATCCAATGTGTAACTCTCAAAAAAGGAGTATGTTCAATCTGCTAAAAAATAAAAAAGATAAAATAGCCAATTTGGCAAATAGTAAAGAAATTCAAATTAGATTTTAAAGCAAGGTAAACATTTTCACCAATTCAAAAAATGATAAAATTCTAACAAGAGTGCAGTGGAACTGATATTGTCATACATTATTGGAGACCCTGTAATTAGCTTCAGTCACTTAGGAAAGCTGTTCGGAAATATGCATCCAAAGTTCCTAACAAAGTAACCTAAAACATAAATGAAGCTTTAAGTGCAAGATGTCCAACAAAGAACAGTTTACAGTAATAGAAAAACTGGAGGCAATTCTAGTATCTTCTAATAGTTTGATTGAGTAAATTATAATACAAACTTAGAATTCTCATTGTACAGTTAGCATTGTGCTTATTTTCCAAGAAGCAATGGAGATAAGTGCTTACGTGAATCTCCAAAGCAAACTACAATTTAAAGAATGCAAAATAGCAAATACAGTCTTACCTTAACCCTGTGAAAAGATAAATATGAATAAAGACAAAGGGGAATATGAAAAAATAGTAGTTGCTATGTTAAGAGAGTGGGATATTTTGCCTTTTTAAAAGAACTTGAACTCCCAAATCAAAGAAAGAAGGAAAAGAGAAGCTCTTGAAACTTGGAAATAGGCTAGAAGTTATTGTCTTATTAGAAAGATGCCAAAACAGAAAACAACCTATCTTTCTTAAAGCCCAGCTACAAAATACAAATTTAACCTCAAGACTGTCGGTTCATGCAGGTAATGTCACTGGTGGATTTGCGATGAAGCACCCAAGCACTGGTTTTAGTTATTCAACTTGAAAACCACCTCCAGGTTGCAGGGAAATGAGAAAGAGGAAGCTCGGGCTTCTGAAGAAAGCCTTGAAAAGTTAAATATGTTTCGTCTGGGAAGAAAGATTGAGAGGTGATCTCATTTCAGTGTTTGGATACCTGCAGCAGATATTCCAGGCTGAAGGAGGTGACCTGTCCTATTCACTCAGAAGCAATAGGAAACTGCAGAAGGAAAGGGTTACATTAGAAAGATTTCCTCTCAAAGATAATTACGTGTTTATTCCAGTTTTAGTCTGAATGACAGGATTACAGGCCCCTACCCATCTGTAATCCAGGGAGAATAATGCCTGCCACATACATTTTAATGGATATAACATCTGTAAAATACTTTGAGCTCTTCAGATGAAAGATGTCATATGAATGCAAAGAATTATTGTTATTATTTTTGTCTCCTGCCTCCCCTATTGGTATGAGTATCCTAGTGACATTTATGGGACCCCTCCAGCCAGCCAGCTGCTCTGTAACATGTCATCCCGGTGATATTTTAAATCCTTCACGTGGTTCTGATCGTACCCAGAACAAGAGCAGCTGAAATGTTCATTGTTTGTCTTGAAGGAAGTAGAAGTAGTCACAACACCCCTTCAGGGTTCAGGGGTCAAAATTTTTCCTAATCTCCACTTGCAGGCTTAAGTCCAGGCTTCATAGGTGGCATGTTTGATGGGTCTTGTCTTTCCATTGATTTCCTCTGAACAGTATCTCCTGATGGCAGAGCCTTGGATGGATATCCTCCTTCTGCGACTTCTTTTATAGGAGTTCATTCAGATCCAACTAACACCTATGAAGTCCCCGATTCGCTGTGTGCCTGGTACTGTTGGCAGACCTTTGACACACATTATTTCATTTTTTAAAGTAAGTTTTTCCCCTATTAAGTAACAATACATGGTTATGATTTTTTTTTTAATGGAAAATGCAGGGACGTTCAAACAAGCAAAAAATTTTTAAATAACGTATAATCCTAATACTCGGAAAAATAAACACTATTGATGTTTTGGCATACTTCTTCTCAGTTGTTTTTCTCCCCCCCCCCCCCACCCCAGCCCTTTGTGTGCATACTCGGGCAATAATCTTTTTCCCCACTTAATGTTTTAATTTTCTTCACAAACACAATTGGGCAGTATCACATATTCCATCCCAGGCAGGAGCCATAACTTTTATGCTTTATCTCACCTAATTTTTATAACATCTACAACTCAGATGAATTCAATAGTTAATGGATTATATGTCTAAATGTTTATATTGGAACTTCCACAATATATTTGGCCTCCAAAACAACACTACGAGACGGAAGGAACAGCTAGTCTTAACATTTTATAGCTGAGGAGGTAGAGCCAGAGGGATGAAATCTCTGGTCCAGTTGCATACACCAAGGAAACTGAAGAACAGAATCCAGGACTAATAACGGTCTTCCCGGGGTCGTCCCATCTTGCTCTCAATGAAATCACCAAATAACGTACTTCTGGATTGTTCTGTTGGTTTCTATGGGGGTTTTCCCTCTCAAACTGTGTTGACAGACTGAGGTCAAAAAATGCTCCTTAAATAAGAGAAGGTAGATAATTTGTAGGGTTTTTGAAAAAGATGCCCTCTGTTTCATTTCTAAACGCCTGCATCCGCACAACCTATTTACAGCCCGTTACATTTACAAAGTCCGTTCATGAGCTCATTTTTTCTCATCTGATTTTCACATTCACCTTCTGAGTCAGGCAGGCCAGGAATATGTTCCCTACATTACTTATGATAAAACTGAGGCCTAAAGAGAGCCAGTGACTTTCTAAGGCCACTTGAGGGATGCGGACCCCTAGTCCGTTGCTTTTCCCACTGTACCTACCATATTGCTCATGACTTACATTTATTTCTCACTTTCCAGCATTTTGATTACTGTCAATTTTGTTCATCCTTCTTTTTTTCCAACTATAACAACTTTCTGGCTCTTGCTTCTAGAAATATATTCATCCCATTTCTTCCCCCAAATTCTTCCAGAGTTCCTAATTGCAGCACTATTGGTTTGAATAGAAAAATAATTTTTCTTACTTTGACATACCTCCATGAAAAAGTATATCAAAGTAACTAATAAATGCTGAGCCCTTTCTATATGCCAAAGCCTGTGGCAAGGATTGGTATATGTTTTCTCATTTAATTCTCCTAACAGCTCTCAGAGGTAGATTCTGTTATTCCACATTTTATTTTATAAATTAAACTAATGAAACTTAAAAAGGATAAATAACTGGTAAGGACGCAGGAAGTTAGAACTTGAACTGAGGCCATTTGACCCTAGCTATCAGCTATCATGCTTTGCTTGTTCATCGTACATTCACTCTTAAAATACACTTTTCCAAATACATTTTACTTAGCCTCACATAAGAAGTAAATAGTAATAAGATTCTCTCCCCACCTCCAATTTTTAAAAGAAACTAAGGCAGTAAAGTGGCTTCACTAATAGAATCATGTGCCTCTATTACAAGAACATGTATTAATTAATGACTTACCTTTTGCAAACCCAAGGTCTAGCTAATAAAAAAAAAATTGTATCACCCAACTGAAATTTCACAAAGAAGCAGTTAAGCAATAGGTAAATCCAGCTTTTTGGGCCTTGGCAAACTCTCAGGTACAGCACACACACAATTCTTTCCTCCCCCACCTCACCCCTGCCTTTCCGTTTTAATCACCACAACTATAATATTGACCCACACACATTCTCATAGTTTATTTTAGACCAGTTCAGAAACCAACAAAAAAGAACGGAAGTGGCTAGGATATGTCTAAAAGTGGGCAGCTGAGGAATACAAAAATACAAGTTGTATTCTACAATCAAAAATATTCTTAATAGCCTTGTTCACTTCACAAATCTATGTGCTTTAGTTCCTGGGTTCAATGTAACAACTGGTATGAAACTTTAGCAGGAGTTTCTATTTTAGTTAAATTGGGCTATATAAACAAAAACAGTTGGAAGAATTAAAAAGAGAATTGCAAAAAAAAAAAAAAAAAATGAGGTCATGAGGTAATTCTACCTAATTTGAATTCCATCTTTGCAAAGTAATCTTCACGAAGTAGTCTTCGTTGAGGTTTAACCCATCTTCCTCCTCCATCCTCTATACCTTCCTCCTGGCAGTCATAATGAATCTTCCTTTGAGCTTTGAAGTTCAACTCTAGCTCTCAGTCTTGACTCCACCCAACTGTCACCATGGATGATCTCAACACCCATATTGACAATCTATCTGACATATTCTGCTCAAAATTCTTTTAATCTTTGTAATGCTAACAATCTTTGACCATCTTCTGCCACCCACAAGACTTTGTCATTGTCCAGAATTGCTTCATCCTGGGCATTTTTAAGTCCAATATACTAATCCTTGGCCTCAGGGCTCTCATTAAGTACTCCAGTTTCTCCTTCCTTCCCTTTCACTTCATCCCTGCACATATCCATGGAGACATACTTTCCTATCCAGCCCAGACCCTATGGATCCTCATTTTAACCACTTTCCTTTCAGTCCACTCACTCCTCTCTTTCAGCAGGTGTTCATGCCTTCAATTTCATTGAGAGAAAAATTAAAATAAGGCTGTTGGACACATACTGCCCGACTGCTAATCCTTACTTCAAAATCGATGGCTACATAGCCAATATTTTCTTTCTCCCAGGCTAACGGGAGAAGTGTCTCTATTCTCAAACAAGGCTGTTGTCTGCACCTAAATTCTTGATCTCACCCTCTATGACCTTGCTCCATTCGTTATTCTTCCCTTATCCTTTATTTTCAATCTTTCCCTTTCAACTGATTTTCTCACAGACTGTCAATAAAGTCAAATGCCTTCCATTTAAAATTGTACTTCTGCTTCCCCCTGTCTACATTCTAATCCTTTCTCCTTCTACTCCCAGCTAGTTTCCTGGAAGGAATGGTTTAGCCTCTAGCTCAGTGACTCAACTTTAATTTATGGGCATCTTGTTCAAATGAGATTATGATTCAGTAGATCTAAGATGGGGCCTGAGATTCGGACCTCCTGACAAGCTCCTAGGTGAGGCCAGTGCAAAGGATCTCTAGGCAATCTGATTCTTCAACTCACATTTACTCTTCAATCCACTGTGATCTGGCTTCCATCCACCTCCCTGGCAAAGTCATCAATGACACTGTTTGTCAAATGTAATAAATATGTGTTCAGCATTATGACTTTTTGGAGGCATATCCAGTTTACTATTCCCTTTGTGAAACTCCTACCTTGATTTCCATGCTACCACTCTACAATGGTACATTTTCTGACCATCCATTCTTAGGCTGCACAACTACCTCCTCTTCTGTCTGATTGGTCTACCATAACAAAATACCATAGGCTAGATGGCTTAAACAAGAGAAATTTATTTCTCAAAATTCTGAAGGCTGGAAGTCCAAGATCAACATCCAGCAGGGTCAGCTTCTGGTGAGAGCTCTCTTCTTCACTTGCAGATGGCTGACTTCTTGCTGGGTCTTCACGTGACTTCCTATGTGGAAAGAAAGATATCTCTCTTCCTCTTCTTATAAGATCACCAATCCTATTGGATTAGGACCCCACCCTTATGACTTCATCAAACTTTAATTATCTCCTAAAAGCCCTATTTCCAAAAACAGTCATATTTGGGGTCAGTGCTTTAGCATATGAATTTTGTTTTATGAACAATTCAGTTTATAGCATCTTCCTCTGTTCTATCTTCAAAAGTTCACATCCACCAGAGTTTTGTCGTATGCTTTCTTTTTTCATTTCTCATATCTTCTCTGGATCATTTTATTCACACCGCTGGCTTCAGCTACCACCTTTATGTAAATGAGAGTTAATCTTTATTGCAATCCTGGTTGTGTGATTCCAAATACCTTCTGGATGTCTCCAAATGAATGACCTTCAGGACTTCCAGCCTCAAAATAACCTGCTCCTCCTCTTCTTTCTTCATCACCATCATCCATTAGTCACACCAGACAGAAGCTGGAGCACCATCTCCACAGCATCCGTATTACTTTTGGGCTTCTGTGTGTTTACATATCTGTCTCCATTTTTTACAAATGATGACATTCTTGTAAACAGAGACTATGTCTTACATCTTTGTATCTCCAGCTCCTAGCCCAGATAAACGAATACATGAGTAAATGTATGAATAAATGAATGGCAAGTTCTACTTGAATAATGGTTCAAACAAGGTTCATGCATTTTATTTGATCAATATTAGTCTCTTAAGTCTCTTTAATATATAACAGTTCTCCACCCTTTTTCTTCATATTATTTCTTTATTGAAGAAACTGGATTATTTCTCCTGTGGAATTCTTATATCCCAAGGTTGGTTGATTATACCTTCTTAGTATTGCTTAAATGGTTTTTTTCCCTTTTATAACCATGAGTTATATGAGTTTATGGTTGAATGAGTTTATGTCATGAACTATGAAGGGCCTGAGGTTTTTATCCTACTTGCAAGCTAACAGGTATGAGTTGCATGGATGCTGAGAAAAAACACAAAACTCCTGTGGCAGAGACAAAGGACAGTTATTACTCACAACAATAACAGTAACCAGAATATCAGCATTTGTTCTGGTTCCTAAGTACCAATTCCCACAAAGTGCCTCAAAATGGAATTTTATAAGCTCTTCTGGTGATTCTAATGTGCAATAAGGTTTAAGAACCACTGATATAGAGGCTTGATTGGATTCAATTATAATATTTATTCTTATGTCACCAATGCTTAACAGTGTGCTGGACACCAAATTATTTTGCAATAAATAATAATATGTAATATTTATTGAATATTTATTATATATTCTAGGCATCTTCTACATTTTACCACTTAATTCTCCCAACAATCCTTTGAGCTAAGTACTAGTGCCATTGTTCTCCCTTTATATCTAAGGTAATGAGGCACAAAGAAGTTAAGTACATTGCCCAGAGTCAGGGGATTGACAAAGCTGAAATTCAAGCTCGGGCTCCAATGTACATACTATATCCACTATACCATAGGTCTGGACAGAACTATAGAATGAATGAATGAATTTCCTGGTTTCACTGAGCAAACGATTTCTTTGTATTAAATACACTCACAAATAAAGGATTTGATGCCTCTTTCCCTTCCTTAATTGTTAAACCTGGAAAGACCTTAGTCTACTCCAATTTTTTTTTCACAAATAAGGAAATTAAAGTAAAAATGACATGAAACAAAATGACATGCCCAAGTTGCACAGCTGATTAGTGGCAGAGCTGGAACTAGAACACACGTATCAGACTGCTACACACAGATGAAAATTTGGTAAATACTTTGATGTTGATGAAGCATTGGAAAACAAATATAGCTTGTCTATTTTCTTTGAAAAAAATTATTCCAAATTAACTGAAACACAAATGCTGGAGTTCACAGAAAGAAAAATGTTTTCAGCGCAAATGACTCTTGCCTCAGTGCATTCTTTCCTCTTCCCCTCAGAGGTGAAGGAAAGGCCTTGGGCACCAGTCCTAGAAGATAGTCACACCACTGGCCTCTATTGGTCTATATCTTTGGTCTGAAAGGCGAAGAAGCAAAGAGAACTCAAGGGGAGCAGCCTTTAGTCACCACCACTCACCCTACGAGTGCTCACAATGGGGAGCCAGATGCTTCCTGCTTCCATGTATTCAAATATAAAACATGTGTACTTCATATCCACAGACAGTGTTCAAGAGCATCACAGGGCATAGGCCATTTTTGGAGACAGTATTTTAAAAATAAAAACCTATGTTGACTTTGTATTTTGGCTGTCTGCCATTTCTTTTTTCATGTGCCCCTCCTCTATTATTTAGAATTACCTGTTGCATGTGAAGCAGATTTTATTTCATGAATGAATATGACTAAAAAATGTACTTTCTCTTTTACTCATTTAGTAAATGAGTAAAATTTAGTCATTGAACAAATATTGCTTTGAGTACCTAATACGTCAACACCTGTGTTAGATGTAGGGCATCCAAACAATGAACAAAAATATGGTACCTATCTGATCTTCATGAGGTTATAGTTAGAGAAGACATTAATCAAATAAACTTATAAGTGTGTAATTGTAAATTATATTAAGTGCTATAAAAGAAGAAAACAGAAGAATGAGATAGTTTAATAGAGGAAATTTAATATAGATTGAAACGTAGGAAAGGGTCCTCTAACATTTAACCTGATATCAACACTGGTGAACTTAGCCAGAGCAAGTATAATAGAATGATGAGGGCAGAAATATTTGAGAGACTTCTGTGTACAAATTATCCAACTAGGTTGTCAACAAATGATAGGTAATCACAAAAATAAAGGGGTAATTGATACACGAATGAGAAAGTAGGAGTAAGCTGACAGTGGAGCATCAGATTCACTCATATGACATTGGATTGTTTTGAGAGGAGCAGTTAGACATTGGGTTTGTTCTGAGGTGACCACTCAACCTATATCCATCGTGCCAAGCCCTGTGCTTGGTTTTCAAGAGTGGACTCAAAGGGTTAAGTCCTCTGAATTGCACGGTGGCTCTGGGTCACGTATCCAGACCTCGTGACGGTCTTATCCGGTCAATAGCTACCCTGGGAAGTCCACATTATATGGCAGTACCAGAGCAATCCTAGGCAAACTGTTGGAAACTAATGTGAATGGCAGTTCTGTATAAAATAAAATCCAGTAGTACCCGTGTAATTTCATCACCTTATTCACCATAGGAAAATAATAACAAACAGTTCCCTGGGAAGTGCTGATTTGCAATACTAGGAAAGCATGTAACCTGAAATATTAAAATGCAATTATTAAATAACTAAGTTCATTCGGCCACAGATATTAATTGATGTCACTATTCCAAAGCATACAACATGATTAAATTGGCCATGGCTGGCTAACATGGTATTTTCAAATGTCTTCACAAGGGATTTTGTAAAGACAGACCAGGCAGTTATCGTGGTAGACAATTAATAATTAGTCTATCTAGGACCCCTCCTTTTTTCTGAAAACAGAACTTGCCTTCTTTTGGGAAACTGTTGCTCCCCACTCTTTAATTCCTTTAAGTCCCCTGTGGTAATAATTAGGTTCAAAAGATCGCTGCCATCTTTTTTCATAACTTCCCTCCCTGGACACAGTAATTGCCCCTCAGGTGGGCCTACGATCCAATCTAAGCCAAGTCTAGTGCTTCACCCTCCTGGTCATGGTCATGTGTCCAGGAATTGAGCAGATAATCCAAAACAAGGCTATCTGACGGTCCTGAAGAGTTTCAACTGTTTCTGAGAGAAAAGTTGCTTCCTTGTGGATGGCAATGCTTGCAGGATACGATCCCAGGAAGCGTTGTTCTAGCAGCCACAGTTCTGGCTTCAGGGAGAAAGCTGGTCTACAGAGAGAAATGAAGATGAGGCATGGAGTTCTAAAAGCATTCCAGTCCCCGTTGCAGTCTCTGAATTTCCTGGAGCAGCCCTGGTTCTTGTCTGCCTGAGGCTTGTGGTAGACAGCTGTTCCTCAATTCTGGGAACCTTTCACCCAACCAATATCCACTCACATATTCCCCATGTTGTTGGAGGTGGAGTTGAATTTCTGCATCTGGAAACCAACAGGGTCTGGCTGAAAACATGATCCATCATTTGTTAAGGTGACTGGGACAACCCCATTCGAGGTGCTTGTGTAGATATGAGTAGCAGCCCGACACTCCCGCGCTTACCAACTACACGACAGAAGTGAAAAATAGATCTCTCCCTCTCTGAACCACTAGACACCTTTGAGAGGTCCTCTAAAAGAAAAATGCAGAAAGGGCTTTAGAGCACAATGGAGAATTTTCCTCTAAAAGAAAAATGCAGAAAGGGCTTTAGAGCACAATGGAGAATGCGTAAAATTCAGAAGTTGAATGATACCTCATGAAATCAGGCAAGGTGAGTCTTGATTTGCATTGTGAAGAATGAGAAGTTTGCCAGGCAGACAGCAACCGAGACAGAGGGAAAGGTATTTGTAAATATTTAAGGGTATACCTATTTCAAGAAAGCATATGTGGCACTTGATTTTACAAATTATTTTCCTTCTCAAGGTAGGGAAGTCAACAACAGTTGACTTCAACAACAGTTAAAGCTGCATCTTTTGATTATTGGAAGCTATTCTGCATAAAAGAACATAATAAATTTGATCCAATTCAAACCCAAAAAGATTTGTCTCAAGGCACTGTGTTCTTTACCTACCGTGATAAAAATGTGAATAAGATCCAGTCCCTGAATTTCCCAAGGGGACTACATAGTGAGTATACAAATGAGCCATACAAAGGAGGAGGCCATGCCATCTACTGTGTTTCCCCGAAAATAAGACTAGGTGTTAAATTAAGTTTTGCTCCAAAAGACGCATTAGGGCTTATGTTCAGCGATGTCCTCCTGAAAAATCATGCTAGGACTTATTTTCCAGTTAGGTCTTATTTTCGGGTAAACATGGTACATGGGAAGTGGTCAAGATGCCTGGAGAAGAGAGAATTTAAGATGGTGCTTGAAATTTTGGTAGAACTTCCTTAAGTAAAAATGGATTACATATATCTTTATGGATAAATGTTTTCAAATTTGGGAGGTAAATACCCAGGAGAGGGATTGGTGGGTCATATGGTAATTCTATTCTTAATTTTTTGAAGAGCCTCTACGCTGCCTTCCGTAGTGGCTACACCAATCTGCATTCCCACCAACAGTGTATGAGGGTTCATTACAGTTTTATTTATGGTGGCCAAGACATGGAAACAACCAAAGTGTCCTTTGATAGATGATTGAATAAAGAAGATGTGGTATATATACACAATGGAATACTATTCTGCAATAAGAAAAGATGGAATTGTGCCATTTGCGACAAAATAGATGGATCTTGAGATTATTATACAAAGCAAAATAAGTCACACAGAAAAAGTCAAGAACCATATGATTTCGCTGATATGTGGGATACAAAACTGAAAAACAAAGAAACAAAAAGTCATAGACACAGACAATAGTTTAGTGGTTACTAGAGTGTAAGGGGGGGAGAAGTATGGTAGACAAGGGTAAAAGGGGTCAAATATATGGTGATGGAAGGAAAACTGACTCTGGGTGGTGAATACACAATGTGATATATAGACGATATATTATGGAATTGTACACTCGGAACCTATGTAACTTTACTAACCATTGTCACCCAAACAAACTTTAATGAAAAAAAATGGATTAGAACAGAAGTTCTCAAAGTGTGGACTGGGGACAAGTGGGGGTCCCTGAGATTCTTTTAGTTGATCCACAAGGTAAAAAATATTTTATAAAAATACAAAGACATTACATGCCTTTTATCTTCCCATTCACTCATAAGAGTACAGTGGAGTTTTCCACTATATTTACTATATTTAGTAAATCTGCATAATTCAGGGACTGATATTTTTTTAAATGAACATTGATGATATTACGAAATCTTTCATGGATAAAAGAAATCTTCAAATTGCAAGACATACCAATGAATTTTAAGTAACAACATGTGAAAACTTTATCAACATGATTTCAGTTCCACATAGCAATGATCTTTATGAAACTATAATTTGTCAAGTTTTAGTATATCATAGAAAATTATTCACCGCCATCTTAAAAGGGTTTTAAAATAACCCCCCATTTCCACCTACATTTCTGTGTGAAATCAGATCTTCTCAATATACTTCAACTAAAACAATAGATCCAAGCAATTTGGGAAGTTGAATTTAGCTACCTTCTATTGAGCCCGATGTTAAAGAGATTTATGAAAACATAAAACAATGTCCATCTTTTCATTCAATGTTTTTATGTTGGAAATATGGTTATTTTTACAAAAATATGTTGTGTCAACATGTGTTATGGTTTGAATTGTGTCTCCTCAAAATATGTTGAATTCCTAACCCCCAGTACCTGTGATTGTGAAGGTGACCTTATTGAAAATAGAATCTCTGGGTGGCCGGTTGGCTCAGTTGGTTAGAGTGTGGTGCTCATAAAACCAAGGTCACTGGTTCGTTTCCCACATTGGCCAGGGAGCTGCGCCCTCCACAAATAGATTGAAAACAACGACTTGAGTTGGAGCTGATGGGTCCTGGAAAAAAACACTATTCCCTAATATTCCCCAATAAAAAATTTTAAAAAAGAAAAAGAAAATAGAATCTTTGCAGATGACTAAGTTAAAATGAAGTGATTAAGGTGGGCCTTGGTCCAATATGACTGGTGTCCTTATAAAAAGAAAAAATTTGGACACCGAAACAGACATACAAAGTAGGAAAATAATGAGAAGACCCAGGGAAAACGTCATCTGCAAACCAAGGAACATCTGAGGCTCCCAGAAGTTAGGGAAGAGACATGAAACGACTTCTTCCTCACAGCCCTCAGAAGGAACCAACCTTGCCTATATGATTTCAGACTTCTAGTCTACGATAGTATGAAACGGTAAGTTTCTGTTGTTAAGTCACTTTGTAACAGCACCAGGAAACTAATACAAAATGTATTTCATGTATTATTCTTAATATATTTTTTTTAAATTCTCAATTTTAACTTCTATGATAAATCCTGAGACCACAGGATTAGAGGATGCCTATGAAAGAGACAAGAGAACCGAGGCAGTGATTCCCGAACACCAGTGCCCTGATAGCTACATCAGAAGAAAAAAAAAAAGCAGACTCCAGGCCTTTCTCCATACCCAGTAAATCAGAATCACCAGAATTCTGTTCTAGGAAACTTTATTTCTAACAAGTTCCGCAGTTAATTCTTATATATAATAGGCAGAAATGCCTAAAATGAGTTGAGAAGTGTTTCAGCCAACTCCTTGGTTTGCAGGAATAGAGACACTCAAGTTAGCTTAAGTAATAGGGGTGTGTATTGCAAAGGTACACTTGGCAACCCCGGGGGAATCCATTCCATTCCCTACCCAAACAGGTGCTGAGATACCCACCTCAGAAAGAACTAGGAGAACACAGTATCTCCAGGAACGCCAGCAAGAAGTTTGTGTCTCTTTACTTTATGCTCTGCCATCAGTAAACTAAGCTTTATGACACCACGGGACTCTATACACTCCACAGTCTGCATCCTTCTCTCCCTCCTCCAAATTTCTCCTCCTTCACACTTCTGGCTACACATGGCTTTGGCTTATGATGCTCCAAATTCACCCCAAGGCAACTTTTCAGCTTCTGTTTTATTGCCAAGTGGCAGATTCCTTCGTTCTTTTTTTTTATTTCAATCCCTGAGGTGGAAAATCTGATTGGTCCAGTTTATCTCCTAGCACCAGGTCATGGTTTAGCGGCCCTGGAATCAGATGCCCATATCTGGCTTCATAATCTGTGAGCACATGGCCTAAATAAACAAGGATAAAACATGAGAGCCAATTCAATAAGCACTGTGAGTTGGGCATTATTCCCTTAGGGCTGTGCGCAAAACAGCTATTGCAGTTCTTATCTTCAGAACAATTTTTGGTTTTGCTCTTATAGTCCCAAAAACTTTGATTTCAACTTTTGTTAAGATAACTGATTTGACCAATGCAAATGGCTTTTTTGACATACTCGTGACCATAACTAAACTGATGGGTTGGTCGAAGATAATGATGTTGATGATGGGACTTCAAGATCCCAGAAACATCGTCTATGCATTTCCCTCTGACCTCTAATTTACCCATTACTCATTTGCTAAATAACATAATTCTAGTTCTCATTCTCTTCCTCCTTCTTTTTCTTCCTTCTTTCTTACCCAGACCTCTATCTTTTTCTTCCTCCTTTGTTCTACCTGCCTTGTGGTCTTAGATTTTAAAAAGAAGAAGAGGAGGAAGCTCAAGGCACTTTCTAATTCCATATTAGTTTTACATTAGGGTTTGATTTGGTTCTTGGACAACTTTATGTAATGGCTTTGTTCTTTGCTTTCTTAAGGAAAAAACATGCAAATATTAAAATATTCATCATAAATTTAATAACCACTGGGTATTTCAATTATTTGGGTTGTCATGTTAAAGCAAACTGTAATTGCTTAAGAAGGGAAGGGACCCTTTCTTCGTGTATTGTCACCCGTGGATTTCAGCATGTGAGATATTTTAGTTTTGTGTTTGGGTAAGTTATTTGTGTGCATATCATTGTATAATTTTTTTCTGTGTTTGTGTATGTATATATGTTTGTAGTTTTCTTGGTATGTGTGTGTGTCTTTCAATTGAAGAAAATTGTATTGTTTTCTTATGTTGTAGTGTATATTTTTCATTTGTTGCTATGAATTGAAAGAAGACAGTTTCTATTTTGACTAAATTGTTGGATTGCTCAAAAAACAAGCAGAAACATCTCCAAGATTTTGTTGAATCCAATTAGTTATATGCAACTTGTAATACATCTGATTCTTATTATATGCTTTTGTGTTTTCTCCAGTAAATCAGTTGAAACTAAGTGACTGTGACATTTGACCTACATAAAGAAGGTGTAGATTTTAATTTGCATGTTTTATTGTTCTTTGTCTTTTACATGCTAAGGTTCCTCTTAGGACACTTGTAAAAAATTAATGTGCATTTTTGTATGTATGATAGCATAAAAAAAGTATAGCGTATCAATTCTTCTTTAGGGAGTAATGTTAATTCAAGTTTATTTAAATCAACTCATGTTTCCAACTCAACCAATTTATTTATTTGTAACACAAAATACTGGCTCACAAAACTGAAAGTTGAGGAAAGTGAAAAACTTCAGGAGAGGCTGGATCAAGGTTTCAACCCCACTTCTCTACAGTTGCTCAGATTCTGCCTCTTCCATGTGCTGGCTCTGTCCTCAAGTAACCTTCCTTCACTGTAGCAAAATGGCCTCAAATTCCCATGTCATATCACCCAGAAGAAGTGAGAATTTTTGTCCTTCCAACCACTGAATAAAAGTTATCAGCTTCTCCCTTAAGGACCTACTCTAATAATGTGTCTACCTCCAAACTAATCGGAAAAAATAATATGGCCAAGAGAATAATGTGCATTGGTTGGCTTAGTCCTCGCTGGATTACATTCAAGCGGGCTTTCTCTGCCATGGTAGCAAAATGGCTATAGTAATTCCAGGCTTCAAATCCATAGACTACCCTTTAGAAGAGAGACTGCTTCTAGTTTAGCAACAAAAGACATGAGCTTCACCCTGTTGGTCACATGCTCACCTGTGAACTACTCACTATAGCAGCCAGTAAGGCAGAATCACTCTGGGGTCTGGTCTTTAGGGTCTACCCAAGAAGCTAGAGCTGGGGATCAACTGTACTCAAACGAAATGCAGCCATCAAACCAAACGTCCTCCACACTGATGACCATCTCACTGGAGGAGAATACCACTGTCTTCCTCCTCCATTCCATGTGCACCTCTCCCAAAAATTCATGCTCCCTTGAAGAACACAGCCTTCCCAGATTTACAGGACTATTTTTCAATCAAACATACACGACTTTTTAAAAGTTGAGTTGACTGTAAAGAAAACCTGCTGGAGAAATGTCAGTACAAACACATTCACCCTACTTTTTTCTTAAGTCTGATAAGTTTTTTGCAAATCATTGAAGAAGGCAGTCCAAGACAATTCCCCATCCATCCAATTATTTTTCACTTTTTTATTATTGTGTTTTCAAATATTTGCTTTCTACCTATGCATAGTTCAATTTTGAACTTCTTGTTTATTTCTGTGTCTAAAATGCAGGCCTTGCAAAGCGTATTATAACACCTTAAAAACATTTCACAATCAGGCAGTGCTCCAGCAGTCATGTTTTAAAAATCAGGCTGTTGTAAATTCTCCAAGAAGTCCAAGAACAACTGTGAATTGCTTCCTTGAGCATTCTCAGGCGCACAGGAAAGAGTCCAGGCCAGCAGACTGGGAGGTGCCAATGTGAGGGACAAAAATTCACTCTCCGAACAAACAGACATTCACCTGAGGGACCTTCTATCAAAAAATGGCCTGGGTAACACCTTCTTGACCTACACAACCAGAGAAGGCATTGCCTCCATGTTTTCAGACTCCCCTTTATTTCCCAGAGACTGAAAAGCTTTGCCAGGAGTACCAGAAAAAGAAAAATTATTCTATGTGTAGCCATGTAAAATATTTATGATAAAACTCAAGGCTTTGGGAAACTCTTTCCATTCATACCTATCTTCATAATTGTAAGAAAATGTTAAAACATTTGAAAAACAAGTGAAATTTTTGAACGTACTAACACTTCTATTTCCAAAATGGTTCCAACTTAATAAAGGTTCAACTTTTTAGGTCAACTTAAAGTTTCATAGAAAAAGTTCTCTAGAGACCTTCATTAGCTGGCATTTTTCCTTAAGGGTCAAACAATCACAATACACTATAGTATAATATTGTATGGGAAAATATTTTTTTTGCCTCTAGAAGCCAAATTTTCAAAACCAAAATCAGTCTGTATTATAGGTAATCATGGAAGAAGATTACAGAATGCCAGACTCAACCAGCTGGCCATTTAAAGACGACTTCTGCAACCCTCTCTGCCTCCCTTGGTCCATGCCAGTTCTCTCTCTATTCAGGTTAACATCCATAATTCCTCACACATCCATAATCATGATGTTCTCTCTTCCATTCCCCAGAACCACCCTGTGTAATATCCCTTTTCATGTTTGTTTGGAAAGCTAGAAATTGTGTTTTTTATATGCTGCATTTCCCATACGGCATGCGTGTGGTATGATGTGTAATTTAAAGTTTCGACTAATCCCTACTGTTGCACAGGTGGGTAAGAAACAGAAACTGATTACTGGAAAAATGTAGCCTGAAAGAACATGTGTTTACGCGCTTAAATGTTTCTGAAAATTGAGGCTAGGTTATTATTCCCATTTCCATTTCAGTGGAAATGATTAAATCATTCCATCATGATGATTGTTGTGTTGCTAAGTAAACTTCCCTAGTGTCATTGTTATTTGTCTTAATTGGTTCTGAAAGGCTAATCTAGTTTCTATTTGTAAGAAATTTCTGGACGTTCCTTTCAGTATCATGAAACACTCCAAAAAGTGGAAAATTTAGGAGCAGAAAATGCTGTAGGTCTCCAAACTGAAAGGGAATAGGGCTGATGATACCTCCTGTCCAGGGATCAGAGAAAGACATAGGAATCAGATACTTGGACATCAAAATATTAGCTTTACTGCATATGATGAAGAAAGTGAAGAAGAAGGAGAAGGAAGCAAAGCTAGATGGGAGGATGTGGCTTTAAAGTTATGATTGAAAGTGTTGATACTTCACCTTTGAATTTAACAGTCTTGTCCATTTCTTCGGTGTCTGGAGCTAGGCCAGCAGTAGACCAGATGTGCTGTCTCTGCAGGTTGATAGACACAGAAAAAGAAGAGAGATACAGAGACAGAGAACAGAGAAAGAGAAGGAAAGGGCTGTATCATGTTCTTCCTCTCAAACTAACCCATCAGATAGCCCCATTTTATTCCCTAAAGACAAATGAAAGTGGGGTAACAGGGGCTTTCCTCTAACCCACGTCCTCCCCACATCATAGACACATGAGTTGGTACAAAAGAAGGTTCTCATCCTAACACCTATAAGCTCATAAACATGACGAGATTTTCCTTGTCCTCAAGACTTGAATACAACCAAAATGTCACTAAGAGTGGCAGTGTACTCTCTCTGAGCAATTTCCAACGAAACAGAATCATGAAAAAAGAAAAGGAAGTCAAGGAGCAATTTAAAAAAAAAAATGACAAAGCAACCAAAGAACTCAGAGAATTCCTTGATGTTCACTATAAAATGTGATGATTTAAGCTTCCATCGACCCTCTCCTCGTGGTCACTCTCCACCCGGGTGTCTCCACCTCAGTGTCTCAGATAACAGGGTCATGGATCTGACCTTGGAGAGCAGACTTGGCTTCGGATGCCAGTGCTGATGCTGGTTCTCTCTCTCCCCTGGTAACACACCCTCCACACACGGACGATGGGAAAATACAAATGTCGATGTGAGTCAGGACACACAAGTATTTCAGGCACAGAGGCCCTTCCCTCTACACGGGTAATTACATGAGGCTGGCTTTTAGAAAGGCTGAGACTGAGAAAAGTGGACTCTGGTTTCAGTAGAAGAACAGACCAACCTTGATGACAATTAACTCTCAAAGATTAAAATCCCATTTTCCTTCAACAGGAACTCAGTGAGAAGGCCATGTGGCCCCAATTTGGAAGAAATGGGAAAATAAACCACTGAGAGCTGGAAGAACAGACTATCCAAAAAACACAGGGGGGTGAATACACATCCAAGAGTACGTACTCTTACATTCCTGTAAGGCCTAAAGATATAGAAACCAGTGAAATAATAATTTGGGGCTTTTGGTTTCTGGTTCAAACAGATCAAACTTTGAATATGTAAACATGAAACATTTGCCAAAACTAAATTTCTTAATTATTTTTATTTACTTGTTCTTCAAGCCACATAAAGGTACGATAACCTGAAAATAATTTGTGCATAAAAAATACGGACTCACAGAGCTTTCAGAACTCAAAAGTTCCATTCAGAGAAGAAAACTGAAGTCTGGAGAGAAGGTCTGACTTTCCTCATTTCACACAGCTCATTAATTTAGTGTCTTATCTGCTATCCAAGTCTACACCCTTCCGGCGGCGTAATCTTTCAGCGGCACGACCTCAAAAGAGCATCCACACTATTGCCCTTACGAAGGCATACCTTCGGTGAGGCCCAGGTATGAAAGCCCAATTGTTTACAAGCATTGTTTCCAGAATACCCCAGGCAGAGACCACACACTGCCCATTGCCATTCACCCGAGGAAGGAATTACTTGTCAAGAGAAATGGGATATTGACTTGGTTAACTGGGTTTTTTATTCATTTTTCTTCTTTTCTTGATAAATTTGTTTTGAGCTCTTGAGTTTTGTCTGATGTAGGGTTCAAGGTAATGAGACCAATTTCTGAAAGCCACATATTAAAGGCAACTTCCGGACTTCATTGGCCTGCCTTACATTTGCAGAAGGTCTAATGAAAGACGGAACAGGTGTGCTTCATTGCAGTCTTCAAAGGAGCACCATGGGTGAGGGCAATGCACCGAGTCTCACAGCTCTGTGTTCCATAAATATCCATTAGTGTTTATGGCCCCCCTGCACAAATCAGGGATTATTTCATCCTGAAACACATAAAATTTCATGTGAATTCCATTTCTTGTGTCTTGAAATATATCATTCATAGCGGGTACATTTCTCATCTGATATCCATAGTGGAATTTATCTAGCATTTTAACGATGTTGTTATGGTGGACTCTTTAAAACTATTATGTTTCAGATAAGTCATAAATCAGAAGACTAGCCATTAGAAGAGATGTCCCAACAGTTGAGCCAGGATCTAGTAAGACTGCATATTTCTCATCTTGATTAAGTTTTATCTTTACAGCTGACCTGATAAAAAAAAATTTGGGGAAACATTTCAAAGTAAAAAGATCAGTTGATTAAATTTATATAAAGATAAAACTTTTTGAACTCTTAATATACCCTCTTAGTTCTGTGGACTTAGTGCATTCAACACCTCTGTGAACAGGACAAAAATATGTCTACAGGAAACTGAAGAAACTAATTCCTGAGAATTCTGATCACCCAAAAAGGAAGTCATCAATTTATGAAATAAATTACCTCATGTGTATGTGTGTTGTGAATTTTTAAGTAGGCAGTTCCCAAAAGTATCTAGAAATTTTCTTCCACCTTTTATTGAAGCAATTATTGATGAGTTCTATGAAAATTCCATGTAGAAAAACATACTTTTTTAATGGAATTCAATCACAAAGTTTCATTTTGTTTTTAAACTATGCCACTCCCCAAGTTATGACTCCTGGGGGCAGCAGTTGCACCTTAGAATTCCTTGTATCCCCCAACCTCCCCAACTGTGACCTTCCCAAACTCATCTGTTTCCTGCACTCTCCCTCTCACTCACTGCACTTAGCTCCATTCAATCTCACCAAGCCCAGTCCTGGCTCAGGCTTTTGCATTTCTCATTCACGTGCTTTAAACATTCTTCCCAAAGATGTCATATGACTCTCTCCCCCCTTTCATCCAAGGCTCTATAAAAATCACTCCCCCTCCTATTCGTTATCATTCCTTTTCCTCTTATCCTGTTTTATTTTTCTTCAGAGCACATAACACTACCTGGCATTACATCACCTTTTCATTTATTTCTGGATGGTCTCTATGCTCATGCTCACCCATGAGCACAGAGACTATGCTTTGTTCACTGCTACAGTATACTCTTAGTCTCTGAAGCATTGCCCATTACACCTAGAAATAAATCTGTACTTATGGAGATAACCAATCAAAGAATCTTCAAGAAAAAGATGACTCAGGGGAAGACCCAATTTTTGATTGTTTTACAATCAGTTCTATTAAAGGAGCTTCAAACTAGGATCTCCCAACCCCACTTCACAGATAAATATGTAATTTTTAAGTTAAATATAATATTAGCCTTTGAAAACTAAAAGGTAATGGAAAAGAAGCATATTAATAGAATAACCTGCATCCTACCAGCTGGATGTGAAACAGAGGAAGTCTTTTGGAAGTCATTCCGTGCCAACCAACTAGTTGAAATTGACCACTATATTTCATCCTCACTTGTTTTCTTTTCTTTTGATTTTTGACAGCAGCTGGTGGGAACAACAAAGACAGAGGATCAAGATGGGTATCAAGAAAACTATGTTCTTCCCCCATCAACTTTGCCACTAACTTGAGCAAATCATTGAAACTCTCTAAACCTCCTTCTTCAATGTTCATCTACTCACTAGGTCCATGGAACCCAGCTTGGAACAATTCTGTGTTATAAATATGCTAATATTACTAGTCTCAATTACTTGTTGATATGATCTATGCTCAGATAAGTTTAGGAGATGTTGGGTTAAAGAGTTAACAGGTAATCACAGAACTTCTCAGGGCCTTTAATATACTGACATATACTATGATCCTCCAAGATAAGGAGAACAATAAACAGAGGTCCCCAAGTTTCCGTAACCAAGGAGCTCTTTCAACAGTGCCTAAAACATTCCTCCCTGGACCACCGCTTTAAGAAATGCTAGAAATGATCTCCAAGGCCACTTAATGTATTAACATTATCTCACCAAGACACCATCACTCAGGGGACAATCCTGATTCTACTGAAGAGAAAAGCAACAAACAAAAGAGCTTGAAAAATAAAACTTAATAGTAAGAAGGTAAACAACCAAGTTAAAATTGGGTTTGAATAGACATTTTATCAAAGAAGATATATAAATAACGAATAAGATTACAAGAAGATGCTCAACTGTAGTCACTAGGAAAATTAAAATTAAAACCACAATGAGATACGACATCACACCCATTAGACTAGCTGTAATCAAAAAGACTAGCAATACCAAGTGTTGGTGAAGATATGGGGAAACTCAAACACTCATGTAAATTCACTCATGTTGTGAATGTAAAATGACACAGCAATTTTGGAAAACAGGCAAGTTTTCAGAAAGTTAAACATACACTTACGATATGCCTATCGTGTATCCATTATCATGTATCTACTTAAGAAAAGTAAACACATACATTGACATAAAAACTTTTATTCAAATTTTCATAGTAGCATTATTTATAATAGCTAGCTGAACCCTAGAAGCAACCCAAATGTCCATCAACTAGTGAATGGATAAAAAAATTTGGTTTACCCATACAATAAAAAGGAACAAACTACTTGTATGTGCAATAACATGGGTGAACCTGAAAACATGATGCCAAGCGAAAGAAACCAGACACGAAATATGACATGTCGTAAGACTTCATTTGTATGAAGTCTCTAGAAAAACAAAATTACAGAGCCAGAAAATAGATTAGTGGTTACTTAGGGATGAAGGTGGAAATGGGAATCAACTGCAAATAGAACTGAATGAGGACACTTTATGGGGTGACAGAAATATTCTAAAACTGGATTGTGGTGGTGGGTGCACACTGTCTAAACTAAAAATCATTGAACTGCATAGTTACAATGTGTGACTTGCATGGCATGTAAATTATACCTCAAAAAAGAGGTGCTAAAAAAAAACAACAGTTCAAGGATGTCCACATGTGAGGATGTTTTCAAATATGATGGAAGATATCAGTGAAGGACTCATATATTATCTTTGAATTAGAATATTCCTCCTACAGACACAAGTGTACACACACACACACACCTTGGTGTAGTTTACTTGGTCAAGACAATAAGTTTTATTGGTGCTGATGACACAGACAGATACGCTGCTCGATGACAAATATGTCAGACGATAAAGTCACTTCCTATAAACAAACAAACACCTATTTCTTTTATTGTTCCTATAAATATATACAATATATATATAGTTGTTTGTTTATTTATAGGAAGTGTCTTTGTGTGTGTGCCTGTGTGTGTGTATAAATTATGGTGTTTATGTGTTATTCTCCCTTCTCGATAAAGCTAGGGCAAGCCACCAAGGACTCATAGCTCAGTTTTACAGAAATCTGATTTGTTGTGTCATAATTTGGGCCAGAGATCTTCTCTGAGGAGGTGACATTTATGTCGAGATCAAAATGATAAGAAGGAGCCAGCTATACAAAAATCCAAGAGAAAGGCATTCCAAGCTGAGGGAACAGGGAGTGCAAAGACCCTAAGTGGGAACAAGCTTAAATGTTAGAAGACAGAAGGGGGGCCAGGCCAGCGCATTTGGAGCTTAAAAGGCCAGGTGAATATGGTGCACTGCAATTGAAGAGGTAAAGAGGGGCTAGATCGTATAGAGTCTTGTACGCATTGGTATGGCTTTTGGATTTTATTCCAAAAGCATGAGAAACTGCCGTGTTTCCCTCAAAACAAGACATAGCCAGACAATCAGCTTTCATACATCTTTTAGAGCAAAAATTAATATAAGACCCAGTCTTATTTTACTATAAGACTCAGTCTTTAATATAATATAATATAATATAATATAATATAATATAATATAATATAATATAATATAATATAATATTATAATATAAATACAATACTGGGTCTTATATTAATTTTTGCTCCAAAAGATGCATTAGAGCTGATTGTCCGGCTAGGTCTTATTTTTGGGGAAACACGGTAGTGGAGGAGAAAGACATGATCTGAGTTTGTGTTTTTGAAAAACCACTCTGGCTGCTCTGTGGCAGACAAGAGTGACATTAGGGAGAAGAGCTGGGAGACCATTGCAAGAGTCCAGAAGAGATATCATAGTAATAGTGAATGTGTTGTTAGAACAGTATCATGGTTAAGAGCAAGGATTATGTCATCAAAAAGATGGAAGTTCACATTGCAATTATGCCACTTCCTATCCAAATAACTTTGGAGCACTTACTAAACTCCTGTGAGCCCCCGTTTCCTCATCTGTGAAAAATGGCAATATTAATACTTATTCCATATGATGGTTATTTTGACTCAATAACTTAATACATATAAAACACTTGGAATATAGTAAGTGCACCCCAAATGATAGTGAGTATGACACGTCTAAACCCATTCTGCTAATTGACTTCACCAACCATGTAACAGATGCTGTTTCTGCCCTGCCCCATACCCCCTTGACTGTCACCAGTTGGTATGGCGACCGTTTCTAGCAGTCAACTTGTCACCTTAAGCACCAACATTTCTCTTTTCTGACTGAAGGATTTCTCTGGCGTCACAAAAACGTGCACAACTAAGAGCAGGAGTTAAGAGCCTAGCCACAGGCAACAATCAACCGGAGGATGGTGGCCAATGGATACATCAACCAGGCTCTCCATCGTCTGGCAGCATATTTCTGGGGTACATCCCATGCAGTCCCTTGGGGCATCTCCAGTGAGATTCAGCCTCAGTTGTTCATGTGGTTAATCCACTCATTGGCTTGCCTTTCCATGGGTTTCCTCCTTCCCTCTCACTTTCCCATTTCCTCACATCTGCTTTCCGGGATCGCTTTTCAAACTGACTACTATGACCAAGTCCCTGTCTTAAAGTCTGCTTTAAGGGAAACCCAAACTAAGACAAATTGCTTTGTGTGTTTAGGAAATCTCACCAGAACCTCTTATCTATAAAAGGGGTAATTAAGCAGACTTCCATGATTCTAAACTCAGGCTATTTATTTTTGCCGTGTTTCCATTGTAGACTTTCATCGTTTAGTAATTAAAAATGAACACACAAACATGGCTTCACCTTTTCCTTTGTATAGAGAATGAATTGTTTCTGCATATTTAACAATACGAAATGATATGCTATTTGGTTTTTGTGATTACAGAACAGGTATCGTGAACTGGATACCTGTTTATAACGGCTTGCCGTTAAAGATATTGTTAAGCTAATTCAGACATTAAGAATGTGGCAAATTGTATTAGGTTGGTACAAAATTAATTGCAGTTTTTGCAATTATTTTTAACCTTTTACACCACAATTACTTTTGCACCAACCTAAGACTTTCCAAAGATGGTCACGATGTTCTCTCTCATCTCCCACAAGTGCTTGCACTGGGCCCTTGTCATTCGCCCATCAGCAAGCAGAATGTGTTTCCCCCCCTTGAGTCGAGGTGGGTCTGTGACTGCTTTGTCCAATAGATCTGATGGAAGTGACACTGTTGTAGTTTTAGCTGAAGCATTAACTAGCCTGGCAGGGTCCACTTCCTATCTTTTGGAAGACAGCCAGTGGGAAAGAAGGGTGACTTTCCTGAGACTTCCAGGCTGTGTGAAGCCCAAACCACATGGAGAGGCCATGTAGGGAGAGAGTGGCATCAAAGTGAGTGAAGAAGCCATCTTGAAAGTGGGCCCTACAACTCCTGCTGCCCCGGCTAATGCCAGCTAGAACAGAGACGAGTGGCCGAGTTAGCCCTCCATGAATTCCTACCCCACAAAATTGTGAGCAAAATAAATAGCTGTTTAAAGCCACTAAGTGTTGGGCTAGTTTATTACACAACAACAGAGAATGAAGATGAAGAATTTGAAAGTAATAATTAAAAATTAAGAATTTGAAAATGCATAAAAAGTCTTCCAGGAATAGACCAACTTCAGAAAAAAGCATTGTAGATATGGTTTCAGAGAACGTGATGAAGGTCTTTTTGGGGAAAGAGAAATAATGAAAGCAGAATCCTATTTGAAGTATCACTTTTTTTCATTAGCTGCAGAGTAATGAAAAACAGACACCCTGAATATCCAATTTCCCCCAATACTTTAATTCTTTTCTTAGGCTGGAAATTTTAACAATTCATCCTTTACTACAAGTTGAAAAAAATACATAATGATTTTTTAAACTTTTTTATTTCTGGGCAGCAGATTTTGAAGGTGAAGCTTTAATCACATGCTAGTCTTATAATCACCGCTGGTTTTCAACTAAAGTATTACAAATTGGGCTTTGGTTCAATCTAAATTGCATGGGCCAAATCCTACCCTTGGTTATTATGGGCAACTCCCATTGAAATCATTAGTAGTTGTACATGTGTAACTGAGGAGATAATTTGGCCATATGTGCTTTTGTCTCCATGTGTCTTTACACAGGGCAGGCACAGAGGCTGGGCTACATAGGGGAAACATCTTGTGCTATTTGGAAAAAGTTATCTTTTGCCATACTGCGTTCATGTCAACATGATGAAAAGAAAATGTAAATGTAAGGACAAGCAACATTTCCTTTCATAGCTTTTAATGTCCTGAAGGTTCCTGGCAGCACTGACTGTAGAAGCAGTTGCAGCTCCTATCAGGAACTAGGAGAACGGTCCTGGCTGCCTCCCGCTGCCTGCCCACTCCTGGAAGACCCTGTTCCATGCACAGAGAGTGGAGGGGCAGCGCCTCAACGTACGGTCCTGGTTCCAGTTCTGCCAGGGCCAACTATCTTCCCTGGCAAAGTGTTTGCTTTTGACCAAGCATATGGCCAGCGCACAAGCAGTCCACACCACAGGCCAGAGGACATTTTTACAGAAAGTCCTGTGGGGGTTGGGGGGTCGGGATACACTTCGCTCATTCAATAGTGAACAAACTTTTTTTTTTTTTTTTGAGCATCTAGAACGGTGATTCTCAGTCTTCAGCGTGCTTCAGAGTCACCCTTAGGGCAGGTTAAAACACAGAGTACTGGGCACCCCACCCACCAGAATTTCTGATTCAGTAGGTCTGGGATAGGGTCTTGAGAATTTGAATATCTAGGTTTCCAGATAATGAGAATGCTGCTGGTTCTGGGGGCAGACTTTGAGAACCACTGTTCTGCGAGTCAGGTAACACTGTAGACTTAGTATCAAATAAGATACAATCATGAATGTACAAAGCTTAGATTCTAGCAGGGAAGATGAAAAGGCAGATCAACAACTGCAGTATAGTCTGATGAATGCTATCACAGAGAAAAATACAGGCTTCCTGGTGACACATGAGCTGATTTAGATTAACGAGGGGACAGCATATATTATTTAATGGTTAAAGAAATCAATTGTAGTGAACATTGATTGTTTTTATCTGTCAATATCCCCTTTTCCTTCTAGTATCAAAAAAACTACTTTCCTTTTGGGAACCGACTGCCACTGGCTTACTGTAGCCTTGCAGCATCTGCTGTCAATCACGCGGCCCTACTTCTCTGCCACTGGGGGCCATGTGACCCAGGCTGGCCAATGAGAGCTTTTTTCTTGGGATTGACAATGATACTGAGAGAGAGAGAGAATCTTTCTCCTTCTGAGATCCCCAGTAATAAGGACTATATGTACCTGGGCCTCTTGTGGACCATACTCACCACCATGTGGACAGAGTCAGGCGAGAGTGAGCCCCTTGGGTGATCATGTTTTCGCAAAAATGTCCCCCATCCCACATTCTTTTCTTTGACATGCTTCCTGTGAAGCAATGGAGTCTATATTCCCTCCCCTTGAATCTGGGCTATGGCAGAAGTGACACTGTGTGACTTCTAAGCTAGGACATACACATCAAACCAGATTCACCTGGTTCTCTTGGGATGTTTGTTCATGGACCAGGCACCATGTTGTGAGGAAGTCCACACAGCCACAAGGAGAGGACACATGTGTGTACGCTGGACAACAGCTCCAGCTGAATGCCCAGCTAACCACTATCATGAATCATTACGCATGTGCATGAATGAGCCTACAGATGATTCTGACTGCCAGTCACCACCCAGATTGTTTCCAGTTGTGTCTCCAGACATTGTATCTCAGAAAAAAGCCATCCCTGCTATGCCCTTCCTAACTTCTGACGCACAGAATATCATGAATATAATGGAAAGGTTAGCATGGTTTGTTTTGTGGCAAAAGTAACTGGAACAGAAGCCAACCCAGAAGTAAACAGCAAAGAAATGGAGAGAAAGAGAGAATGAACTTCATTCCAACTTCAACTTCATTTGAACCCCCGTGGCTTAATCCTTGCTGAAGTAAGACCCCAGTCATGTGAACTAATAAATTCTTATTTTGGCCTAACTTATTTTGAACTAGGGTTTCTGTCAATTCCAACCTAAACAATCTGAGTGTAACAACCTTTAAATATCATGCAGCCAAAGAAACGAAAGAAAGGAAGAGAAGAGTGACATAAAATATCAAGAGAGCTTGGCACTTGATGCCTCTTAGGATGCTATCAAAGATACTGTAAATGTGACTAAAAAGCCTTTCAGAGAAGAAAATCATTAAAGTGGGAGGAAACTGAATGTTAGAATCAGGGAAACGTCAGGTATAGATGGACATCTAAATCAGGTGCCTCTAGACATGAGCCTAGACCCCATGCTAGAATGTCTGGCTTCTCATCTCAGGTCCAGCTCGCATGGCCGAGTCACATCACATGTACCTCAGTTATCGTGTTGAATAAACAATAATGCAAAGGATAAGGTGCTTCTGAGAAAGAGCTATAAAAAAAATCTAGAAAAGAAAGTTTGTGAAGAAAAAAAGATTAGGGCAAGGAAATTATTAACCGAATGGATAATACAGCAGGATTTTGACAAATTTTAAAACATTCTGTTACTTTGGAGGAGTAAGTACTTTCTATGGAATAATCTTTCCCACTTAATTTTTCTTTCTCCAGGGGTCTTCTGAGCCTTTCCCGCCCCAATTTTTTTTCCTATTTGAGTGTGATTATTTATTCCCATCCATATCAACTATGAAAAAATATACCTATACCAAAAAAAGGAAAATAATTTTAATTTCTTTGAGATTTCGGAGTATCATTCTTCTCATTGTATCATTCTTCTACAGGTGCCCTGAGAAATAGGCAAAGACATTATTTTTAAAGTTTCTAAACAAAGATAGAAAAGCTAAAATGAGTCTTTTCCCTATACTATGGGGAATACAAAGCTAAATTACTCTTCTTCAACATATTGTGTTAATTATTGTGATTAGTGCAAGAAAAATGCTCTGTTACACAGTAAATCAGGCTTAAGGGACTGACTTAGCTCTCTGCAAGTATGGGATAATGGAAAGAACACTGAGCTTGGAGCTATGGTTCTTCCACTCAATAACAGATATACTGTTTTGGACAAATCATTTAACTTCTGAGGCAAAATGTCTTCATCTACAAAATGATGGGAATCGCAACCACATAGGTGCTATGGGTCTCAAAACAAGCTACGTGAAAATGCTTTGCCAACCCTATGTTCTACATACTGTGAAGGTCTATCCAAGTTTTAGGTACACAAGGTATGTCATACGTAATTAGATTAGATAATTTTAACATTCCCCATGTCTGTATAACTGCTAACCGTCATCAAAGGAAAAAGCATTTTAAGGTGTATCTTATAGAGGTTCCCATACTTAAAAGTCACTCGTAACATAAACCCTTAAATAGGCACCTGAAAGCATTGCTTCATAAAGTCCAGACAGCATGGGAAGCACCTCGCCCAGAGTTGGAGGCTCCATTAGATTTTAAAAGTTGAGGAATGGAGAACTAGTTATTGCATACTAAAAGAACCCACCAATTAGAATCCACCAATTCTATAAGCCTCTCATCTGCAAGCTACAGATTTGATTGGAAATCTCTCTTTATGGCTAAAGGCACATATTTCACACAAATGATTTCCTGTGACAGTTAGTGGGAGTTAACTAATTGGACAAGCAGGGTCAATATAGAGCTTTCTCCTAACACACCTTTGCCTTCGTTAATAAAGGAACATTCTAAGCACCAGCCTGAGAACGGGTTGCTTAGCAGTTGGCTATGCATAGAAGAACAGGAAGTGAAGTAGGAGCGCTGGTTGCTTTCCCGTCTTTGAAATTCACAACAAGGAAGTGCTACAATGTTCCCAAACATGATAAGACATGACTTCCCATGATATTGATGATACATCGTAATCATTCCATAAGTGGCACAGGAGTCAATGACAGCTCTGTTGTACTACTTTCCTCCTTCGGGAGCCACTCGAAGAGCAGGACTGTGTGTTAGGACAAAAATCTAGGGACAGAGGTCAAAATGACCATTTCCCTCAATAGAGAAATTTTTCAATTATTCAAATTTCTGCCTTAAGTCTCTAGTTACCTTTCTCAGTATACTCATGTAACAAAGTATCATTATTCAGGGAACCAACATATTTCATAGCATTATCAGATGGCCTCAATATAACTTCCAAATATCACACAACCCACCTCGTAGGGGCTGAATTGTATCCCTCACATATTCATATGTTGAAGTCCTAACACCCAGTACCTCAGAATGTGACTATATTTGGAGATAGAGTCTCTAGAGGGATAATTAAGCTAAATGAGGTTATTAGGGTGGACTGTAATCCAATATTACTGGTGCGTTTATAAGCAGAGGAGATTAGGACACAGTAACACAGAGGAAAGACCACGTGAAGACACAGTGAGAAGACAGCCATCTATAAGACAAGGAGGGAGGCCTCAGAGGAAACAACCCTAACAAAGCCTTGATCTTAGGCCTCCATAACTGTGAGAAAATAAGTGTCTGTTGTTTAAGTCCCCCAGTCTGCCTGCTTTGTTATGGCAGTCCTGGAAAATGAATACACTATCCATTTGCTTTTAGCCAAAACAATGATCTAATGGTTTACAGATTTCTAGAGCTAGAAATCCCACTGATAATATAATGAATACTTCTCAAAGACTGACCCATTTCTGTGCTCACAGAGGTGTTTTTTGTAGTCACCAAGTTCATTTGCTCAAGGAAGAAAATCAGTTATGCTCTCATACCCACGCCCTACTCTTCTGCCACGTTTCTCCTCGTTTTCAGCTTGGAAAGTATAGCCTGGTGTGGTTTCTAAACAATTAAACTCTGTGTGTGTTTCCCTCTTGTAATTATGTTCCTTTGAAGACTTAACTAAATTCTAAGTATGTCCATATCCATTAAATGTTCTCTGACTGAAAGGAACTCTAAGAAGAAGTTCAACTTCATTTCTTAGTTTTGGCTTTTCAGCCTAACACCTACGAGCTAACATTTAGATTCAACCTTGAGCATAAAAATCTACCTTACTTAGGACATACACATCACTTCCACTCTGATCTTCATCTTTTCATTCCATCGATTCCATAGTCAAAAGTTGAGAAACATGGCTTTCCTCCATTCCTCCAGAGGAGAGAAATTAATTTTCCCACCATGTAAATAGACACAGGTTTATGGCTTTCTGACTTCTGAATCACAGATTAAAAAACAGACTAAGGATGTAATAAACAGTTATGATTATAGTTGTTTAGATGTTTAGAAAATGGCATTTAATTTTGTCATTCATCTACTTCAAGCAAGGAAAATCAGAAATTATATTTGTAATAATATGATATTTACTTCGGCAGAGTTTATTAGAATGTCATTCAACAAATTTAGTGCAGTAATTGCAATTAAATTACCTCCAATTGCGATCAAAGGCAAGTAACATTTTCTCGAATTTCAGAATCCTAGTGGCAGGTGTCTTCAACTCTTAACTATTCCATGGATTTTAAAGATGAATTAAATTAAATCATCAGTTACAGTTCGAAGTTTATTTTATCTTTCCTTGTTGAATCAAAGTCAACAACATATTTTTGTACCCTAATATGAGGCCCTTTGTTTTCCTGCTTACTTTATGGGATATGGTGTTTGTTATTACCATGTTGTATTTTAAATACTTTGTTCAGCCCTCAGCATGTTACAAAGGAAAAGGGAAGCCTATAATCCATTGAGGAATCCATTTCTAAAAAACACTACCATGGCATCAAAGAAATTTACTACATTTGTTTGGATAAGTTCTAACTACAATGCAGTGATCTTTTCTGACAAGAAGTCAGAAAATTTGATAGTTATAAACATTGATAGTTATTAAACAAAAGCAGACAGTGAGAGAGGTCTATAGTATACTAAGGGAGTAATTTCCTCTTTGTGTGTTTTTGTTTATTACTGACCATGGAAAAAGTGATTCAATCCTTCTCCAAACTGTTGCAGAATCAATACACACTTATTCCCAGAAAGATAAATCTGTACCTTGTTTAGCTCTAGGTGTAATGTATCTGTTGAGAATTAAAAATGTGTTGGCATTCTTTGGGGAGAAACAAAGAAAGAGTGTTTACTGTGACTTTTAGCCTCATATTTCCTTTTGCCAATTGCCAACTGGGTCATTCTTTCACAGCCTCGCCTGGCTAAGATGGAAAGCTTCGTATAAATACCCCTTTCCTAAGTTAACAGCTCTTACTCTTCCAGCATTTTTCCTTAATACACATCAATCAAGGCTCTTCCTGTCACTGGCTGCTTTCTGGTGAAAGCTATTGCCATCTGGCCCCACTTCAACTTGTAAAGGATGGTTTAAAAGTCCATAAAGTACTGAAATCTTCAGGAAAAAAAAGAGATTAATGTTAGAGTTTTTACTACTGTCTTGCACAGCAGCTGCCACAGTTGAGGAAATTTATGACTGCAATAGCTTCTACTGTGTTGAAAGAAATGCATAAGTGAGTCTTAACTTTACAGGCCAGACACTAGCATTCATCAAAATTGTGATAGTCTGTTATCAGTATAGCAAGTGTATCAGCAAAATTGTATATAAGTTAAAAATAAGCCATTATCTCTATGACCTTGGGTAAACCACTTTTCTTCCATAAACCTCTATTTCTTAATCTCTCTAAAGTTCATTCGCAGCATAGAATGCTAGGAGTCTATGTTCTATAGAAGAATTCTAAATTTCTCTATATAAATATCAATGTTGTTATTTGAATTCTGGAATCTATCTTTTCTTCACTTGGTAGGAAGGAGGCACAAGTAGATCTGATCAAAATTAGTCACCGCCTAGGAACAAAGAAACAACCAGATGTGCAGCAGGGTCTGCTCTGCCAGAGTTCTTGAACTGAGACTTTACAACCAAAGTACCCCTTAGAATGACTTAATGCACATGCCATATGCATAAGCATATAACCAAAATTTACCAAGCATTCAAATTAAGCATATACAATTCAATACAAATCTCTTATACAACCGTATCTACAAATAAACTACGCATATGTGAGTTTCATTTAGATTACCCATACTTCCCCCAACTCAGAATTAGAAACAGAGTTGATATGGGTCTTTGTTCGTCTCTCTACTAGCTCACAGGAGTCTAGCTAGCTCAGTTGAATGTCAGGTTCAGTCACTGAGCACTATTTCCTGCTTAAGACACAAGCAAAATGTTTCTTTCATCAAGCCAATTAACAAGCATGGAGTTAAGAGAACCAAAAACAGCAAAAAAGTGGATCTGACCTGTCATTTATAAAAATGTTAGTCATGGAAGACAGGCACACGTATATTTGGAAAACACAAGTAATTTTCATAGATCCAAATTACCAAATAATATAGAATACCCTGCACTACTGCCATGCATTTTGCAACACCCTTTGTAGACTCTGGCTTTCCTTGCAATACTTTCTCTGTGTTCCTCAGCAATCCTCCAGAGTGGAAAAGCTACAGCCATACATCAGAGATATTGCAGATTCAGTTCCAGACTACCACAAAAATGCGAGTGTCTCAATAAAAGCAAGTCATAATCTAATCATTGCTAGAAGGTCTTCCCTTCAATTTGTAAAAAATATACAACATCTGTGATGCAGAATAAAGCAAAATCCAATAAAAAGAGGTATGCCGGGGAGGCCACTTAGCTCAGTTGGTTAGAGCGCGGTGCTCATAACCCCAAGGTTGCTAGTTTGATCACCACATGGGCCACTTTGAGCTGTGCCCTCCTTAAAAAAAAAAAAAAAAAAAAAAAAAAGTGTGCCTGTATTTAGTTACCTCTCGGGAACCTCAGGTGTCACCTTTGGTGGGAAGAGCTATCCAGAAAGATAATCCCCCCACCCCAGGAAATAAATTCTCCATCATTAGCACTTCCTGATAACAGTTCCTTCAAATGAGTTTTTTTAAAGCCTGAATATTGAGAATTAATGTGGCAAATGATGCCAGTACCTTACCATATCTGACACAGCCCATGCTAGTAGTCACCTACAGCTTTGTAGACCTGCTTGAAGGTGTTGACAAGGTGTTTTTTTCCACCTCAAGTACCTGCGTCCTTTTGTCAGAGTGCTTTGTTGGACCAAAGGAGAGCACTGGGCAGGCTGGAAATGTCAGGAGTTAACACCTAGTTCAGTACACACCTCAAACCATTAGGGACAGTGAGTAAATAAATACTTCAACCTTCAGTCCTCATTCATTCCTGGATAATTCTGAGTTGTTTCTGCCAGTCTCTCGGAGGCCTTGCCTACAGACTGGGTCTGTTTCTCACAGCAGCGGTCCCGATAATTAACAGACAACGAGCACACTCTTTTTTCCCCCTGTCTTTCCTGTCTCACTGCCCAACTCTCTCTTTCTGTGCCTCCTGATACCAGCTCATCTTTTTCTGAGATCTGCTATGGAGTCATTCAAGATGAGCAAAGAGTAAAGATAAAACTCTAATTGATTACAGAATTACCGTAGCTCAGGCTAGGGTGTGGGGGTCAGGAGCAGAAGGGGTCTGTTCCAGAGACCTAGCTGCTGAGTGAAGACAGGTGAAACTGGCCACTGACTGTAAATATTCAGGCAGGGGTCTGGTGAAAGACACAGAGCACCAATAAGCGGTAGAGATGGACCTTCCTACCACTTCATCAGGTGATCAAGGATCCAGACTGAGGGATTGGACGTGACTCCAGGAGAAGGTTGGCCAACTAAAGTTAAAAGGGCCAGTGCTGAGAAGTTGAGCCAGGCAAGGAAAACCCGGAGCCAGGAGCTAATTTAAGCAAATGAGCTCATAGAAAGGCTTGAAGTCTACGAATTATAAACCAATGGTACTTCTAGGGAATTACAGTAGAGTCTTAGCTGAAAGTGGGGTCATGAAACTGTATTTTTCCGAGAAAGCCAAGTTACACCAGGGAAACTGGATGTCTGATTTTACTTTATCAATGAGTTGAAATGAAGTGTCATGAGAATCTCTCTACCCAGTAGGGAATGATGACTTCTGGATTAAAGGGCTAGATTTATAACCTAGGTCTTCTGATTTCTTGAGTAGGGCATGCTGTTGACTTACCAGTAAACATCTGAGCTCTTTAAAATGAAAACACATACACACACACACACTTCTGTCATATCTTCCGTACCTAGGCACATATTTGACGATTAGATGAAATGAAGAAGCAACAAGACTAGTAGAGTTCTTTTTCAAATCTTTTCATTCACATAAAAAACAAAATCTAGCTTGTACTGCTAAAAGACTACTCTTATGTTTCTGTTATTGTTGAGTTTCAAAGATAATAAAATAAAGATCCTAATTCCACAAGGGTGGAATCAACACATCAACTCTGCCGATTACATCATGGGTTTATTCCATCTTCCCAAGGCTTGCATTCTTTCTATTGAGTTTGACGTGCCAGGTCCCAAAATTGGGAATTGCATCAAGACAAATATTTTTTAAATAAAGTAAGTATTGTTGGTTTCAAGTATGATTGTCTCAAATATAAACAACTACACAAATTCAAAACATGTTGGATGAAATGGTAGAAGGAAAACAGAGGAAGAAGCAATGTAAAAATAGAAGTCATACACATAAGGACACAGTGTATGAAGCAGAGGACTTATTCTGGAATTATATGAAGCCAGTGTAAAAGATATCATTTGGAACATAGCATTTTGCAATTCTAGTCAATGTAACAGGCAATCAAAATGTTTCGGGGGGGCTGAAATGTTTGAAACATGAGGACAAGTGTTGGCCCTTTCAATACCTCAGAGAAAAGAAAACTATGGGAAAATTTTTTCCAAGGATATATGCATGAGCCAAATTCTTCGCTCACATACTTGTACACAGGACCTCATTCTGCACTTGGATATTTGTGGCAACTCTGCATTCTGCAAACTTAGTGCTTGCGTGAAACAGGAGTTAAGCATATGGCAGACTTCAGCTTGCATGACAATGTAGCTTCTGTAGCTTTAAGCTGCTTATCAGTATGCAATGGAACCTTTTAAAAGGAAAACAACATTAATGACTTTAAGGCACTTGTACACCATTTTAAAAGTTGGCATTCAAAATAAGATTGAATGACATAAAGCAAATATGGGTGTAATGTACCACCCCTATCCATCAATTCCCTCTCCCAGAGCAGATGATGCAGCTAACTCAGCTTAATCTAAGAAAGCATAAATCCAATTTAGCAGCCCGTGATATGTTTCTGAGAGGCACGCCAGACACATATGGGGAGACTTGATGACTCATAACTTTATATCATTGGTGTCTTCCAGGAACGAAAAGGAAGAAGAGCTGCCTGGATACGGTGGTACTCTGACCCCCTGTACCTTCTTACACGTCCCTGGGAAGTAAACACTGCCCAACTGTCAGGAAAACACTTCACTCTTATGCTGTGAATCATGTTTTCTTCCTCTTGTTTACCCAGCCACTATGTTCAAACTACAGAACAGAGAAACACGCTCTCACTTTAAAATTCAAAAGGCTTTGAAAAGAGAGCAAATCACTTCTGTGAACAGAATGGTGACAGTCACTGTGTTTTCAATAGCACAACCTGTTCAATGGATGGATGTGGTATTTCAAGCTACTACATACCCACAGTCTCCTTCCTCTCTTTCATATGTTTGGTGTACTTGACATTCACCTATAAAAACACACATATGTGCTTGTGAGAGTTCCTTGGATCTTCCAAGTCTGTTCTTTCTTGGCAAAAATTTGGTTTGACACTATGGAGTATGTAGCAAGTGCCGAGTGGAAAAACTTAGAAGGGGAAAGCAATTAGCTTTAGCCCAAGTTCATTGGGGGTGGTGTGGAACATAATGATAAAAGACAAGATGTTGAGAGAGCAAGACAGGAAGAGAGAGAAAAGGGGGAGAGAGGCGGGGAGGGAGAGAGAGAGAAACAGAGAGAGAGAGATATTACACTTGAAAGCTAAAGAGGCCACTGAAACATAAGGATCCAGGTCTTCACCTGTCTTCTTTTTTCTTCTTTCTAACAGCAAAAAAAAACACAATGAGCAGAACACAATGATATTCAACAGGACATGCCCCACACGGAATGTACACGGGGAATCACTTCACTTGGCTGCACCACTGTCTGACTATAGATGGGCAGAGTGTGAAATCAGAACAGACGTTTAGGTCAAGGTGCACACTGAAGAGCAGACAGGGAAAAGACAGTTGTCCATTGGAGAACAATAAAACAAAATACCCTTAACTTCAGACACTAATGGAGACAAGCACATATACTAAGAACGTGGTCAACAGAGGCCCATAGCCAGAGGGAAAATTTACCAAAAAAGTACTAAGCTTCTACACAAGCCACGGAAAACCTAGATTATTTACTCAAGAGAAGGAGCTTAAGAGGGTCCAGAGAACAGACAGTGGGAACAAAGAAACTCAGTCATTGAATATGCCAAGAGAAATAAGCGGTAGCAACAACATTTTAAAACCCTAATTTACGGGGTAAAGAAGAAAATTATCAGTCTCAGCCAAGAAAAATAATAGCTCTGCATATCTTCAGCTATTGGATTTTTGCATTCCTTAATAGATGTCTGTGGTCTGTGATTCCCAAGTCCTTTTGTGAGCCTGAAAACTGACTTCCCAAAACATTTCACTAAGCCACCTCTCTGCTACCAAAATGTGGAAGTGGTGTTTGCTACCCTGACTCAGCTAGGGCACCCCACAACATAGCGGACTCATCATTTGCTGTGTGGATCTTCAAGCTCTCTGTTAGCTCAGGAGCATTTTCTTTACTGCAAGTAGACCCGTCCTCTGGCTTCTTAGGAGGGGAAGTCAGTAAGGAAGGGAGTCTGTTCGTTGACTTAATTATAACAGAGGAAAACCTGGAAATAATATAAAAGCCCCAAAGGGTATACTTCAACTTTATCTGAAGAGTTTCATTTCAGTTATTAATAAAAAAAGACTCAGCGAGTGTGATCAAATGTTAACAAGTATTAATAGCTGGGTGGTGGAAACACAGATGGTTTTGTAAGTTATTATTTTCTTCATTTTTTTCTAAATACTTAACATTTTAAAGGAAATTAGTTAAAAGTAAAGTCAGATTAATGGGAGATTGTATAGTACAAAGTTTGACAAAGAATGGTGGTGGTCTATCTCAGCAAGATTCATAAAGTTTAGAGGAGAAATGCACAGCATTTCAGAGTTGCCTGTTCTGTAACACCAATGAGTTTTGACCGCAGCTATAAATCACCATCATGGGGTGATTTTTATAAAATACTGCTCCTGTTCCAGGCTCACTCCAGGCCAAGTAAAAGTGAAAATCAATGAGCGGAGGGCCCAGGTATCTATATTTTTTAAATGCTGGTTCAAATGTGTAGCCAGCATTGAGAACAACTCATATTTCTTGGTACATTATCCTCTGGAATGAAATCAGAAAGAGTCTAAAAACAGAAAGCGCTCTAGACTATACACCAGGAGATCTGGGTTCTAGACTCAATTTTATTACAAGCTGAATAACCTTAAACAATTCATTTAATCTCTTGGGAAGGAATCCACTTCCCTTTTCTGGAACATGAAAACACTGAACTAAATAAATACAGAGGTCTGCTCCTTGTCCCAATTTTCTATTAATTAAATACAAAAAGAAGAAAATAATTCCACCTTGATATAATAATTGGAAATGTTTTCTGCAACAGTATTTTCAATAGGTTAATGGAGTACACACTCATTGCAGTTAACTTGTATCTGGCTTGCTTAATTTATCACAGACCCCTACTTACGGCTAATTCTGAGGGTCCTTTTAAGCCACTGCTGTAAGAGGGGACTTCATCTTTCATTGTCATGAATCAGTGGGATGCCTCAGCCATGAATAAAGTTACCTAACGGTGATTAGTGGGATTTCTTGTTTTCTGTTAAATAAAGATGGATCTTGCATGTTCAAACTACAACAGTAAAGGTGTACCAATATAAAAGGGATAATTTTATAAAGTAGCTGTTTTCCCAGCAACTGACTATAGAGGAATATTGAGGCAGATGGGGTTAGAATTCAACAAACTACCCCCTCCATCTTTATCACTTCTCCAAACTCCTACCCTCTCCCCCAAACTTTCCACCTCTGTGAAAACAACCAGCTCTCTCACATGTGCCCTGTGTGTGCCTTAAAGTCATGTGAGTAAATCTGGCCTGTGGCAAATTAGTCAATTCCATTGGACGAAAGAAAAATACTTGGATTCACTAATTATTTAAAAGACATTGGATGTAATACGAGGAATTCCTTTTTTGTAGGCTACTAACCCAACGAGGAAAAAAATTACCTGCAGGTCACATGTAAGTCAACATGGCGGTGTCTTGTGACACAACAGAGAACAAGTGGATTAGCACCAGGGGTTGAGGGAGAGCAGGTGGCCCTGGGTGTTGCAGCTAGACAGTGGAGGTAGGAAGAAGGCATACAACCAGGCCAATGACACTTTTTAAGGAGTATGATAACCACCATCTACCACCCATCCCTGGGATCATAATCATTCCTTTAACTCTGACAAAAACTAAGTAAGGCTTTTGTCCTACAAGGCCTAGAAAACGGGGCAGAGTATCATAAGCAGGAATTGGGCATAAGGGAATATGACAGGCACTTGGATACATGACCCAGGCTACATGGTAGGACTCAAGAATACGGCAGAGAATAGCCCATCAACAAGGCCAGCATCCCAGGGATGGAGTGAGGTGGGCAGGAAGGATGACTGGATGCCGATTCACTGGGTGCAGATTGGGGACCCCTAACTTGCCCTCTGACTAAAACGAGTACTGGAGACTGGGACTTAGCTGGCAGTTTGGGTTAAGAGGTCTCTCCTATGGAGATGGGAAGATAGAGGGACAAGCAACCAGAGTATTACAAAAAGCAACTTAGAATTAACTTTAGTGAGTTTTCCTATTTTTAGAGGGAAAAGGAGAAAAAATGAAATATCTAGCAAAAGTAACTATAATTTCATGCATAAGAGTATCATTACTGCATGTTTTTTAAAAACTAGGTATAGAGAACATGAAAAAGCCAAATGATTGGAGAAGGGGAAAGATGTGGAAAACCATGGAATGAGAGACAAAACTAGAAGGAACAAAAGGAAAAAAAAGGAGAAAGAGCAAGCTAGAAAGGAACCAGCAATTCCTACCCATACAACGTCTAGTCCCTAAAACCTGCTTCATAATTTATCCCTCTCCCTTCATAATTCGTCCCTCTGGCTTCTGTTTTAATACATTTGCTTCTATCTTTCCTGTTGAATGGACAAAACACGAGCTCTTGGAGCTGGATGTACTGGAACTTCCTTTCTGTTCCCTTCCCCCACCACAGTGCCAAGCACTAATACTGGCATACATCGTTCTAAAATTACTTTTGACCCTTTCAAGCCACTTGTCCTTCCCCTTCACCTCTCCCTCCTTCCCTCCAGAGAGTTACAGCCTCCTCACCTATGTGGCTGTTGCAGGACCTCACATATTCCCTAGGCTTCACCCAGTTCCAGTGTTCCAGAAAGGTCTGGGCTGCTCACAGCAGCCCTGGCAATGACTTCCTGTGATGGAGCACAACCACCCTGGAAGATGTCTCTGCTACAGAAAATGAATCTAACTCTTTGGGAAAACAGTAAGAACACCTATAATACACACTAGACATAAGAAGGACACTTCCTCTGACCTACAGTTTAGAAAACAATTTCTCAGTTGTTTTGCATTCACATCATTTAATTACATAAGACTAATTTTGCAGTGAATTGCTGTCTTTTGCATTGGTAAGGATCACGATGGTTCTGGCTTTGAGTGCAAAGCGTGAGGTTTTCAACAGAAAGATTTATTATGGAAACCCTACTGAAGTTCTCAAAGAAGGGTGAAAAGACAGAGCAAGGACTTTCAAACCACCACCAGTTTCAATCTCTCCTCATCTACCCAAATGTTGATGTGGAATTAGGGGGCTGGGAGTGGACGGTTTTCCATGACGCTTGGTCTTTATAGCAGCTTTGATAGCCCTTGTCTTTGGTCCAGCATCTTAGCGTGCCCCATTACTTCTTTCATCAAGCTCAGAATCCACCATGTTAGGGACACAAAGAGTATAAAGTCTATTATTATTTCTTATTTATTTAAATTTTAATGTTATGTAATGAGTTTGAGTAGTATGGGTGGGTATGTGTGTTTGTTGCATGGTGGTAGTCAGAACACATTTAAAAATTTTTATATTAGTTCTTGTGGGGGAAAAAAATCCAGCAGTGTAAGTCTACTCACTATAAACTATGTTTTCCTGGATTGCAAACTTGAAGTATGACAGAGACCCCCCTTCACCCTGAATAATGGCGCTGGCCCCCTTTTCACCCCTCTGTGAGCAAGCCATCCTTCCTCTAGAATACTGAAAATTCATTCAAATCTAGATGGTGTCTTTGCTGACCCCCCCTTTGTTGGGATTAAGTGTGTTAACCTTTAAGCTCCAGTTCTTTCTCCCCGGAACAGAGGAGTTCTCTTTTGTAAAAGAAGAGAAGTGTGCCTTCCTCACTAAATTTAATCAGCATTCCCAAAAGAGATGCGTATTTTCATTCGTACCTCCATGGTGGTTTACCTCTAGAACTTTATCATATGATAATAAAATAAAATTGGCATGGATTAGAAAAGCCCATAGGCACTTCATTTTAGAAAAGCTTAAAAGAGAGAAAATAAAATTGAACTACATTTAAACGAGTTTTACAATTCCCTAATCCTAAAAACTTCTTAGCATTTCATGAAATCTAGAAGACATTTTTAAAAAGTTAAATATTTATTGGAATGTATAACTCAACAACAACAAAAAACAAACAATCCAATTCAAAAATGGACAGAGGACCTGAACAGACACTTCTCCTAAGACAAGCAAATGGCCAACAGACATATGAAAAAATGATCAACTTCACTTGTTATTAGGGAAATGCAAATCAAAACCACAATGAGATATCACCTCACACCTTTTGGAATGGCTATCATCAACGAGACAAATAATAACAGTGTTGTAAAGACTATAAAAAAAAGGAACCCTCATACACTGTTGGTTGGAATGTAAATTTGTACAGCCACTATGGAAAACAGTATGGAGGTTCCTCAAAAAATTAAGAATAGAATTACCATATGACCCAGCAATCCCTCTCCTGGGTATCTTCCCGAAAAATCTGAAAACATTTATCTGTAAAGATATATGTGCTCCAATGTTCACTTTAGCATTTTTTACAGTGGGTAAGACATGGAAACAACTAAAGTGTCCTTCTTTAGATGATTGGATAAAGAAGATGTGGTATATATACACAATGGAATAGTACTGAGCCATAAGAAAAGACGAAATACTGCCATTTGCGATAATATGGATGGATCTTGAGACTATTATGCTAACCAAAATAAACCAGACAGAAAAAGCCAAGAACCGTATGACTTCACTCATATGTGGGATATAAAACTGAAAGCAACAAAGAAACAAAAACTCCTAGACACAGACAATAGTTTAGTGGTTACCAGAGACTAAGAGGGGAGGGGGGACGGTAGAAGAGGAAAAAGGGGATCAACTATATGTTGATGGAAGGAAAACTAACTGTGGGTGGTGAGCACAAAATGTGATATACAGATGATGCATTATAGAAATGTACACTTGAAACCTACATAATTTTACTAACCATTGTTACCTCAATAAATTTAATTAAAAATTATATTTAAAAAATCTATAGGAATATACATACATATATGTAGGTAGATAGGAAGATAGATATTTGATAGATACATAGATACAATAGAGGAAAAAACAAGGAAAAACAGAAAAAATAAAATTTGCCATCATGTACTTAGGGCTTTAACAAATCAACCAAAAAGAATAAATACCCAATAGAAAAATTAGCAAATACTATCAATGGGTAGTTCTCAGAAAATGAAATACAAACACCTAACAAATATATGACAGGTGCTTAATTTCACACAAAATTAAATACATGCAAATCAAAACAATGTGATTATTTTATTTTCTCAATTATAAAATGAATTTTTTTAATATTTAAAAGTTTAAAATCTGATGTGTCTCACGGTGTAAAAACTGGCATTCTCATCGACTGTAAACTTATAAAATAGTGCAACATTTTTAGAGGACAGTTTGGCAATATTTATCAAAATTTTAAACATACATTCACTTTACCCAATAAATCCAATAGACATAGCTTCCTTAATCAACAGATATATCGACAACAAAAAACTAGAAACAATATTAATTTGTACCAAGAAGTTATAATATCTCCATACAGCAGAATACTGAGAAGCCAAAAGAGAATAAATTAGATTTTTATATGTTGTTTTAGAAGAATCCCTAAGATCAAGGCACAAGTGATACATATTCTATGATTTCATTTGTATAAACAAAACAAGCACAAGTACAGAGAGATATTTAAGTATATGCACAGATATATTTGTATATGTTCACTGGCACTTGCATAAACCTTTTTTGGAAGGACAGGCAAGAAACAGTTAAGAGCGTCGGAGGGTTCCTTCCACTTAAGCCCCTGTGTTTTCCTTTTGTATTTGACAAGCTTTGAGTAAAAGAAGGCTTTTCTAGGTGAATCTGTCATTCCATGAGCCCAGAGATGGGAGAAGAATGACTAGAATGTTCCCCCAAACTTGTCTGCTTCCTGTTCATTGTCTAGAGGGAAACCATGGGAGTTTATACAAGTTGTCTTCCTGATAGTCCCTTTGTA